>NC_073693.1:308761788-308904892 GCF_029784155.1 Uranotaenia lowii | reverse complement strand
GAAACTCGCAAACGCAAATCGGGCCTTTATGATCCGGGTTTCGATATCTTTCTTGGCACCACCATTATTATCTGGCTACCAAGATACCGGAAGCACTCCCACTTTCTCAACTTGTTGCCCAGCCACCACGAAATTGGAAGGACTTTCTGTGTGGATTTCACTTGGATTTTTCCGACATTGAATTTGAGACCTGCTGCTTTGGAGCTTTCGGTGAGGTCAAGGTCGTTTAGCTGCTCCATTGTCAAACGATTCCACGGCAATCCTCGGTTTGATCTACAGTCAATCGATCCAATCAAGGTCTCCACTGATCTGATACTATCAGTAATATTGAAATTGAATATTATCCACTTTGGATTTCTCTCAGCTTGAACATGACTGCACCCAATTTACATTTAATAATGTGAGGTAGGTACATAAAATCTGAAATAGATCAAGGTATCTTGAAGAAAATCACGGTCGCCACACACAATTTAAAATTCGCCCTCCATCAATTGTATTCATTTGTAGAAAGAATTGTAAAATTTGAAAGTGATAATAGATTTGGATTTCGGCGCTTAAAAAGAGAAAAAAATTAGTTTTATATAATTTATTTCTTGTATTCTTATGCTTGAATAGAAAATTTATTATTTTTAGGAAAATCTAAATAGATATAATAAAAATTAAAAATAAACAGTGAAACATGAGGAACGAGAATACTTACATGCAAATAAAGTAAACGCGAGAGACGAATGATTGAAGTACATTATACCTACTAGAAACAGCTGCTTGAAAAAAATAAAACGTTTTTCTTGTGTCTGCTAAAAAAAATACCACTTCATCGAATTTGGGTTTTAACATTTTAGAGGGATTGCATCTAGGATAAACCTAAGATTCTAAGCACTAGTTACTTACATTCATAGAAATATTTGAGGCGAAGCCTCCAAATCGAAGGTCTGTTGCAGTTACAGGTATGGCATTTAACCGCATAGATACAAAAAAAATGCTCCTTAATGAATCAGAACGATTCGAAAAATAAAATCCATTATGCAGAACAAATCCGATAGTGAGATACTGAGAAAAGTTGTTTGAGAAACCGGAAAAATGTGTTCCTAAGGACGATTATTGTCTTCGATGGTTGTTTGTATATGTTTTTTTCTCGATCTTTTGCTAACGTTACTGGAAATCCAAAAAATGCTAAATTTTATGGGTAACTTTGAGCTCCTCCGTTTCGTTTTGCTTCCGCAGAATAAAATTCGTTCGGAATGTTAAACCTGTATTTGGGGTGTTAGATCACTTACTCTTTACGTCTCGTGTGGGAAGTCAGCTATTTTTTTTTTCACAAATAGATCCGTCTTAAATCGGTGGGTGAAGTGATCATACTGCACTGAGGGCAAAGTTTCTTGGCGCCCAAAGTATGCAGCCAGCACTCCTCACAGTAGACGTGCCAGCAGCAGATGGAAACCACCGGTTTTTTGAAATCATCCATACAGATCAAACATTTTGGTCGGTTCTGAATGTAGCCTTCATATTCACGGATTTTGGACTTCAGTGATTCTATTATTTGATCGGAATTTTCTTCATTACGCGAATCTGCGGCATGACTAGGAACAGCATTACTACAGCCAAAACTTCGACTGGATCCTTCTCCCGGATTATCAATCCCTAGAGATCGATTTACCGTAGTCGGCTCATTTGCCATGACTAACCCTCGAAGGTATGAATCCTTGTCGTGAGTCTCAACCGTAGAATAAATCACATCGCGTTCGGTGTATTGTGGCGGTCCATAGATCTGAGTTTCATCTCCATCCACATTCAGTTCATCGTCTGTATCTTCAGCATTCGTTACACGGACTGTTGTGCTGGCAAATGCCCCAGCCTGATGGAAAGCCCCGGCAGTTCGTACCCGGGTCTGACCAGCCCATTCGTACACCTCAAAAGATTCACCCTCCACATCGATATTCGTGTCATCATCATCCTCGGATTCAGCAGCTGCAGACGCATTTGTCTTGGTTCCATTGCCAGTTCCATTAGTTTCCACCGATGGCCGCAGACAACTCTCCACGTGACTATTCATCTCTTCCGAAACCAATTTATTACAGATAGGACATACGTTATCCTCGTGCTTACGTTTTCGTGATTTCATCTAAAAATAATCATTCAATGTTATCAAAAATAAACAAATTATTTCTTACCTATAAATGTAACCTACCTTCAGTCTAGCTTGTCTGTTATTCTTAATTTTCTGATAAGTTCCCCAGCACTCATCCGGATTGACTGAGGGAGTCGTTCCAACCGTATCCGAACTACAGCCTTCCATTGAACCATGTCCATTGACTCCAACACCAGCAGCGGTCGAACTACTGGACGATGAAGATCCACTTCCACTGGGTATGGCCATCGTTAGGTCGGCAACGGAAAATCTGCCAGTACCATTATTCATCGGTCCATGTGAAACATGCTTCTTCGGTTTCAGTATCTTATCGAGCCGATCCACCTCCAGGGCAAAGTGATGATCGATATCATGCGGTCTCAGGGTAACGCCACATATCGGACAGCTGAGTGGGTCCGACTTGGGATTCCGGTGCCGAGCATCTAGGGGGTGCACTTCCTGAGGTACTGGAGCGTCCAGCGACTGGTGCTGTCGATGATCCATGTTAATCTGCCGGTTATAGTCGGGTCATTGAAATCGTTGGAATCTTTGTTGGGCTACAAACTATAAAAATAGGAATTTTACTGGTAAAAACCGAGACTTCTTCTTCTTCTTCTTCTTTTCTGGTGTTGATTGACGATTAGCAATCAACGATTGAATGGGACCGGCGGCTATGGCCATATACCCAGCAATTTTTGGAACCGAATACGCCTCGCAGTCGGGCGAACCGGTTATAGTTCCGATTTTATTTCTCGCAGGAAACTTGTTACTTCTCGGTAGATAGATTTTTCTTGGGCTTTACATAAATCAATCAGTGTTTGGAATTTTGATCCGAAGGAGTATTTTACTCTGGTGTTGTTGAATTTGTTACAGTACAAAATTATGTGCTCTGCTGTTTCGGGTGTTAAGCAGTCGTCGCAGTTAGGGTCGTCTACTATTCTCCACTTTGCGAGCCAATACTTGGAGAAGGTGTGTCCTGATAGGATGCGGTTCATAGTTCTGATTTCCCAATTGGTAAGTTTTTGTTTCATGTGCCAAGGAGTTTCTTCGAAATTATTCTGGATAGCCTGGAAGTATTTCCCTGGTTCTCCTTCCTTTTTTGAGTATTCCGTGTACCACACTTTTGTTGAGGCCAATCTGTCTTTGCAGAAAAAGTTTAGGGCGTCCTTCATAAAGAGACCATTCTTGAAGACATCTAGAGAGTTTGTGCCAGCCTTTGCCAAAGTGTCTGCTATGTCGTTACCTTCAAGTGATATGTGACTAGGAATCCATTGGATGGTTGTGTCAAGTTTGTAGGCGGTGCTGATGATCTGTTGTACAACTTCATTTCTGATAGTGGACTTTAAGGTGGCATTTATTATTTGACATGCAGAAAGTGAGTCAGTGAAAATCACTCCTTTATAAATTTGATTGCATTCGAGATGTTCAAGAGCTACGTGTATAGCAAGTACTTCGGCTGTAGTAATGCAGGTTTCGGTTTCTAGCCTCAATCTGATTCTTTTGTTGGTGTTAACTATATAAACACCAATTCCGCAAGAATTTTGTAACTTGGAAGCATCGGTGTAAATGGCCGGACGATTTTTATAAATGGTGTTTTGTGCAAATAGTATCATTTGTTTCCAGACTCTAGCCTCACAATTACTTTTGACCATCTTGAAATTATCAATTTCTGTTTTAACGTCTAACGAGTTAGGAAAGTTGGTTCTGACTCTTGGTACAATCGATTGAAAAATGTTTTTGTGTCTATTAAAGATTTTTTCGATCAGTGTAAGTTTATCGTTGGGGATGTCATTTGTTTGTGACTCAAATAACTGGGTGCAGATGACTGTTTGATTGGCTATATGTTTAACGATCTCTTTGCAGGTAATGAAGTCGATTCTTATTCGCGGTGGGCTCTCAGCAACTAGAGCCGCCAGAGTGTTTATAGGTGTGGATCTGGTGCAGCCAGTTATTTTTCTCCAGCATGCGTTAGTTAAAGTTTCCAATTTCTTAATGTATGTTTTTGCAGCGTTACCAAAAATTGGGCTACCGTATTCGATAGTGCTTCGTATCAGAGTTCTGTATAACAATGTCAAAGTTTCAGGATTCCCTCCGTTCTTAATCCCAGATATTACTTTCAGCATATCCATACGTTCTTTTACTTTTCTGTCTAAAGATTGTATGTGTGTTCGGTAGCTTAAAGATCGATCAAGTTCAATTCCAAGGTATCTATACGTTTTGACCGTTTCTATTCGTGTTCCTTGGATGGTCAAATCCATTTTTTCATTTGTGCATTTAAAGAACATTGCCTTAGTTTTATTCGGATTTATTTCGAGATTCAAGCTTCGTGCACATGATTCAAATGTATTTAGAAAAATTTGCGCTTTTTCGGATGCGATTTTTGAGTTTTTGGCTGCTACGATTACCACAAAATCGTCAGCATACTGCACGAGTGTTATGTCGTCTACTTGTATTTGATGTAGTGGGGTGGTATAAACATTAAAAAGGGTAGGCGATAATACGTCTCCTTGGGGTAAGCCATTGCTCGTTATTCTATAAATATCATTGTCTCCTGATTTTAAAAAGATTTTTCTGTTTCTAAGAAACGAAATTATCCACCGAATCATTTCGTAAGGTATTCTAAAATCTCCCATTAGACTTTCTAACTTATCAGTTCGAACTGCGTTGAAAGCGTTCGACAAGTCGATGAATACGGCTGCTGTTAATATTCCTTTTCTTTTGTTAGCTTGAACCAAATTGGTTACGTAAGTGCAACAGGTGATAGTGGATTGGCCTTTTCGGAAGCCAAAAGATAGTTCAGGCAGGATATTGTTGGAGTCCAGATAGTATAGTAACCTTTGATGCACTGCAGTATTCAAAATTTTTGTAAGTGTTGGTATCAAGGATATTGGCCGGTTTCCAGCGGCAGTAGCCTGATCTCTACCAGGTTTAGGAATAGCTATGGTTCTAATTTCTTTGAGTTGGTTTGACAAATTACCGTGCCTCCACATCTGATTAAGGTCGTAAATTACAATATCAACAACCTCAGGTTTGAGTTGTCGCAGCATGTCGTAAGTTATTCTATCTTTCCCTGGAGATCTCGATTTTTTCTTCTGCAGAATAGAGTACCATCCCACACGATCCAAGATATTATACGTTGCTGGTGCTTGTACACTTCTTGGTTCATCCATATAAACATCATTTGGTCCGAAATGTAGATTCAAGAATTCGTTCGCGAGTGTAGGACAATCCTGCACTGCATTGTTACGTTGCGTTTTTCGTTTACCTGTTAGTCCTCGAATTTTTTGCCATAATTGTGTTGAGCTTGTTTGCGGGTTAATTTCATCGACGAAATCCTTAATATTTTGTTTCATATTTCGTTTTTTCTTTCGTTGGAACAAAGCAGATTTTTTCTTTAAGTTCAAAAGATTTTCTAAATTTGATAGTTTGTTGAATCTAGCAAGAGCTTGTTGTTTCTCAACCCAAGCCTCTTCAACGTCATCGTCCCACCAATATTTGGGGTTGAAACGATTTCTGACTTTGTTATTTTTGATAATTTGGTTCGATTGCTTAGAAAGCTCTGTTATATTTGAAATTTCATCTGCTGATAGTTCGTTCATTTGTTTAAGGATCTGAGACTGTTTATAAACGAATTTCTGTTTTTGTAATTTTCCAGCATTCAATTCAATATTAATCAACAGGTGATGGCTACCTACTGCCTCTTCCAGGACTTCCCAAGAAATATCGAAATAAAGTTGATTAGATACAGCTGTGATATCTATAGCGGAAGAATTCTTATTTAATTCTGGGGGTTTGTAGGTGGGGCTACCATCATTCAGGATGATTAGATTTGAAGTGTTCAGAACTTGGAAAATTTTTGCGCCCTTTCGATCAGTATAATTGTTACCCCAGGAAGTGTGGTGACTGTTAACATCGCCACCAATGAGGACTTTCTGATAGCTGGCAAAAAATGTAGTAATGTTTTCGATTTCTCTATGTATAACTTCGCAACTTGTCGTAGGGTTTATATATATTGCAATAATGACCATGTTGTTCATCAGAATTTTTATTGCCACACATTGGATTGTGTCACAAGATGTTGTATAAGGGATTCTCTGAAAACCAAGTTCATTACGGAGGTAAATAGCGGCTCCACCGTAACCATCGTCACGGGATTGAAGGGCTTTATGAAAACCACTGATGTGGTATGCGTTTGTTTGCTCAAGTTCTTCCTTCGTCCATGTTTCTGTCAGGATCGCTACAGAGTAGGATCGTGACATGAGAGTACGTTGGAGTTCTTGTTTGTGTTTTGCTACGCTTTGTATGTTACATTGTAGTATTTTAAATTTATCCATAGTTGTGAATGTAATGTTTTTGTGTTAGGAAGAAATAGAGTCTAATAGTTCAATTGTTTTTGATAATAGAGTCAAAACTTATAAATTCTTTACTTTTAGTTATGAAGTTTTCTCGTACTTTTCCTTTTAAACTGCATTCTTCTAAGATAGCAGTGTAGTAACGCATTATTGCTTCTTGAATTGCTTCTTTTAGTTTTGATTCATTTTCTAATCTAGTCTTCTTTTTTTCCTCTTCTAGGTCATTCTTTAGTTTTTCTATCTCACTTACCTTCTGTGAGTTGTTCAAACCAGCACCACTAGTCTCGGGCTCGTTGATATTTTTGGGTCTCTTCCTGTTAACTTCCTTGGATCCTGCATTTATTTGAGGGCTAGCTGGTCTACGACGAATGGTTGGATGGGATGGTATTGTACTCTTCTTGAGGATACTGGCAAAGCTTCCGGCTGGAGTTGGCTCATCAGCAAATTGTGAGAGGGCATCAAACCGGTTAATGGTACCAACTGCGTATTTTTCTTTAGCCTCAAAGTAGGTAAGTCCACTCTTGGCCATTGCTGTTTTTATGGCATTCTGTCTGGATCGTTCGGGGCAGTCATTGTCGTCGGTGGGATGGTTTGTTTTGCAGTAAATGCACTTCATCGTTTGGTTGCACTGTTCGAACTCTATTTCGTTGTCGTGCTGATTGCCACAGCGAACACATCGGCGTGCACTACGGCAGTCGGCGGTTTTGTGGTTATATCTCAAACAATTTAGACAAAGGATGGATCTTCGAACGTATGGTTTAACATTCATGTAGCACGAAAATAGTTTTATCGAGGGGGGTAACTGGTTGGTACGGAAAGTTATGCTTACTGTCGTTGTTGGGACTGGCTTTTCATTTACGAATCTTTTGAGGCGATACACCTCAATAATCGGAGCGATACTGTATATTTCTTGTTGGATCTCCTGTAGGGTGACATCAACCGGGATTCCTGTAATCACTCCTGTGACTGACACAAGATGTCGGGGAACGTAACACTTATATCCATACGAGGTGGGGAGGTCGCTCCTTATCACTCGATTTGCCGCGATGTGATTGTTAAAGTAGACAATTACTTTGTTCTTTCCTGCGTTTTTAATCTCCGTGATACAATCTTCAGTTGAAAATATTCTTCTCAGCATACGGCCGACAGCAATTCGATTGATTGTTTTGTCTTTTTCTTGTTTTTCCTTGTTGATCTCGATATATACTCTAAACGGCGCGGGGTCATCCGCACGATAGTCGAAGTTTTGAGGAGGTCGTTTGGAGCTGGATTTTTCCGTCTGGGTGGATTTTTTCTCCACATCCGTACTCTCGCTTGAAGTTCCAGCGGAGATATCCGGTGGGTCAGTCATCTCGTTATTTTCCATCTCTCTACTCGCCAAGATGGCGGCAGAGATGCTCGAATGCCAACAATGAAAAACACTGTTCAACAACGGAACTGCGCAAAAACTTAGATTTTTCAACTAATTAAATGTTCTTTTTAATGTAACTTCTTTATTAGACACTTTTTCGAAAATTAAACATCCGTTTTAACAACTTTTTTTAGGTAAAACCAAATCACTCGCTTTTTTTGAACTATCCAGTTTTCAAGATGGCGCGTGAATGAAAAACCGAGACAATTCAATTTGTTTTGTAAAAAGTTTTGTTTTCAATTTTTTTCACTACCGCTCCGATGCGCTGAAAGAATGTATGCTGTCAGTTTAAAAAATCAGTTTCGCCCAGCTCTACATTCTGCAGCAAGTTTTTGTTCAATTAATTGTATAAATTAAGGCGTATACTGCATCAGATTACGCCTAAATTTATAGAATGTTAGCAGCGCTGCATTCAATAGAGTTTTTGTGGACATTTTTCATAGCACACCCATACTAGCTGGCGTGTACGGATGAAGAAGAACAGAATATATGTCACCATAAAAACCTTCTGTACAAAAAACTAGCCGAAAAACAGGTTTCATGGTTTATTTTCCTGAAATTGAAGTGTTTTTTCTCGTTCTTGTCCGCACTTAATAAGTGTGCGTGAGAGATGTAAAATTGGCATCTCTGTTGAAACTACACTAAAATATTGAAAATCTATCTAAAAAACTTGAAGAAGACAGTAACCGCAGACACCAGATACCCAGACTGACCACTTAAGGCTGATTTTGGCGCTTGTTCCGCAGCGCTATCTACGGGTTATCGTGAAACTAACGGCCACATACACAAAAGGAAAAATATGGATATATCACACACACATTTGCATTGTGCTATTTGTTTTTTTTTATATCAAGCGATGAACACGGTCGTTTTTGATTATTTACTTTTGAGAGAAAAAAATAACAAACACGATAGATTTCGAAAACCACTACTAACCGTTTTTGAATTGGAACGCATTAACCAAATGTGGTTAGAATTCAACCATAAAACTTATAAAAAATACATCGACTTCGAAAGAAATGAAAATTGAATGAAAACTTGAGATTTTCTGCTCCACTTCCTTATTGCGTTGTGGTTGAAAAATAACCATTTTATGACATTATTGGCTTCATTTGTGAAGATCAATTTCAACTGCAAAATTTCGTTAACCCTGAAACCTCCGTCAAGGGTAAGTTCAAGTTTCCGGAGTAGAAAAATATTGTGATAAACCCAATTATTTGTAAATAGTTATAAAACGATTTAGGACTTGTTAAGAAAACAACAAATGACTCGTAAAAACATTCCACTGATTGTATATTGCAAAACTACAGTATATTGAATGTGGCTTTAAATTATATAACTGTTTAGAACTGTTAAATCAGTCGAATGGACGAGATTCTTATAAAATTTTGTTGAAAAATCTGTTTCAGCTAGAGTTTCTCAAAACCCTTCACCTAGCCGAATTGCCGCATTTATAGAGGTTTACAAAAACTAAATAAAATAAAAGTAGAGGTAATATTTACAAAATTTGTAAAGCAATGTTTTGTTAACAGAAGAAGCTTAATGAAAATCGCAACAACGAAATATACCATTTAGTCACCATCTACAACAAAAAATATCGGTGTCAGATTTTTATTTACTTTTTTCTCCAATAAATCCTAAACTTCCCTTCTATGAAAAATTTTGTCACATTCGAGAAATGCCTTCTTTTCAAAATATCTAACTAAACTTGGATATCAAACTAGCCCTTTTACCGCCCACTGCACTGGTAGAGGCAGTTGTGGAAACAATATATTTGGCTTCGAGATGATGTATTTTCCTGCAAATTTAGTATAAATTCTAACAAAGTGCGTTGGTTGACATAATGATGATTCTTGACAAACAATCTCAATCATCCGAGTCCGTTCAGTAAGAATAGCTTAGCTTTTCCTGTTCTGTTTGTGGGATATGAGAAAAGGAATCGTGTCAAATGTTGAATTAAGCCAAACAATGCAACTGGCACCACTATTTGCCAGCATAGTTAGATCTGTCATGAATGATGTCTTTCTCACATCAATCCTCTCTTTCCCTCCAACGGGCTCAGCCACAGGCCCGGCCAGTCAGCCAGTCGATTCGTCGTATAGTGTGCCAAAAAGGTTGTGCGCTTTGCCGCGCTGAGAACGAAGGGAAGACCGTCGATCAGGCGAAGGAAAACCTGATTGTTGTGTAGGTTTCTCGGTAGATCCCCGAGTGGCCCCACATTTTGGCGACCGTGACAGGACGGAACATCACAATGTTGATGTTTCCCTTTATCCTAGAAGAAAAGAAAGTATAAACCTACCCTGCGCCAACGAATTGTGTTTTTCAAAAATGGCGGTCGGTAAAGTGAATTAAAACAGCACAAGTGGTGAGACAATCGAGATAATACCAGATTGCTGAAACATTCGAAGTTTTGTGTCAAAGTTCGGCGGATACCGATTTTGGCTGGAAATTCCGGCGGATACCGGTACACAAATGATCACAGTTCGGCGGATACCGACTGTAGATCGAAGACCGGCGGATACCGGTATATAAATTATCACAGATCGGCGGATACCGACTGTGATTGCAAAACCGGCGGATACCGGTATATAAATTTGAAAAATCCGGCGGATACCGGTATATAAATTATCACAGATCGGCGGATACCGACTGTGGATGCAAAACCGGCGGATACCGGTATATAAATAAGGAAATCCGGCGGATACCGGTATATAAATTTCAAGAATCCGGCATATAAATTATCACAGATCGGTGGATACCGACTGTGTATGCCAAACCGGCGGATTCCGGTATACAAATTTCGGTAGTCGGCGGATACCGACTATAGATTGTGAGAAAAACCGGAAGGTACCGGTAAATGAGGCCCAATAGTTCGGCGGATACCGACTTCGTATTGAAGACAGAGGAAATGACGGAGGCATTGAAGTTTGTTTTAATTGTTTGGCGGCTACCGACTTTGGATTGAAAAGTCCGGTAAGCTCAAAATTATGAGTTTTGATAATTCGATTTGATAAAATTTCACGATTATGAAAACCCTAAGAAGAGTGAGGAACGGATAAAAAACTTTTTCGAATGATGCTAAATCAATTGAAGAAAAAAAACTTTCAGTCTAATCCAAGATGGCGGATGGATATATTTGAAACATTGCATTCCAATGATTGTGATATTGTTTTAGAAATTTCACGTACACCGGGTAATCGAAAAGGCGACCTAGAACAACAGATTTTGAATTCCGACGGATAACGATTGAATAATTTGCTGCAAACTCTCTAAGGCATTTGGCGGAAATCGAAAGTCTAAGAAGTAAAAAAAAATGATTAAAACCATGTACTGATTTGTATAATCAATCTGGTCAAATAATTTGACCATAAAATCTTCAGTAAGTTAAGACTACATAAAGTTGTCTTGATTTATTTATGGATGAACTTCGAAACAGCGATTAAAGTGGTTATTTGTGTATGGGAAGAATGACCCTGGCTGTTAAACTCCCTTGGAAAAAAAAAGATTCAAGTTGCTGAAAGTTAGCAACCAAGGCGGGTAAAAAGAGATAATATTTTCAAATTGAAATGGTCGAAAGTTGATGATGAATTGTTGGATGAAAACCTTTTCAATCGAATTGATTCCAAAGTGAAACACTGATGAATTGGAAATGTATAGAAAAATAGAAAATTTTATTAAATGATAAATAAAGCGCGGTAGCATTAGCAGACCATTTAAAAAAAAGCTAGTATAACATAAAATGAAGTTAAGTCTGCAAGCTACACAGTAAACGAAAATTACCGAGTTCGGTAATTTATTTTACCGAACTAGTTCTGTAATTATGAAAAAATCGATAATTGGTGATTTTGACGTCTATTTTCAACCGAACTTCGTTAATCGATTTTTCATTTACCGAAGTTCGTTTAAATATGTGTAAACAAATCGGTTATCATTAATTTTTCGGTAAAAAATGCCGAACAAAATGTAAAACAATCCTTCTGCATGCGTCGCTGTCAAAAACAAACAGCAGTTTTTTTTTCAGAGAATCTGTCTCACTCTTCCCTCCCACCCATGACAAGTTAATCGCATCTCGCTTGCGCCAATCATTGCCTCTAGTATTGAGTTATTCATGTGCGCGAGCAAGATGTCATTGATCAAGAAGCCATTTGCAGTTGCGAGAGTAAAAACCCCGCGTGTGAAATTTTCAATTTTGAATGTTTTTGCATAGGTTTGAGTATACGGGTAATTTGTTTTGTTTTTGCGCTGGGAACAAACATCGGTCAAATTTGGAAAAAAGTGTCGGCTCGTTTGGCTGGATTTGGATGGCGATGACTTCGACTGCGTGGTGGTAGGTGTTTTAATTTTTATTTTCTTCCACGAAGCAAACGAAAAATCCCCAAAATAAGAAGTTGAAGCGTGCGGCAACTCCCTGTTTTCTACATACGCATGTACTGTTTTAAATATTTTTCCAGGACTGGACAATCTCACCGATACACCGCTAGCTGACGGAATCAGATGGTCCGGAAACACGATAGAAACCGTTAAATTTATAAAATTAATAAAAATGACTCCAACATTAAAAACATTTAATGTATCAAACTAATCAAAGCCTGACTTTCAACGAGGATAAAGAAATCATTAACAGGCACGACATTTGATGTAAGATGACACGGGTCGAAAATATTGTTTGATTGAAGTTTTGTTTGCTTCCGCTACACAGCGCAGTACGCGAGATAATTTGAGTCCCCAGAAGACGTTTCACTGTTGGACATTATTCCATTAGACATTAGTCCATCAGTGAAACGTCTTCTGGAGACTCAAATGATCTCGCGTACTGCGCTGTGTAGCGGAAGCGGAAAGTACTGAACGTTTTACGATTTTCGGTAAAAAGTTGGCGAAAATTTTAACAGTTTTTCGGTAATAATTACCGGTTTTCCGGTAAACTCTACCTTTTTTCGGTAATAAATTACCGAAATTATTTTAAGTTCCGTTATAATTTACCGTTATTTCGGCAATAATTACTGGTTTTTCGGTAAATATTACCGAAATTTTACAGCTTTTCGGTAAAAAAATTCTGTTCTTAAGGCACGTTTTACAGATATTTCGGTAATAATTACAGGTATTTCGGTAATAATTTTAGGTTTTTCGGTAATAATTTAAGGTATTTCGGTAAACCCTACCGGTTGTTCGGTATATATTAACGACCTTTTATTGTTTTTCGGTTGAAAATTGCCGACTTTCGGTAATAATTACAGGTATTTCGGTTCAACAATACCGGTTGTTCGGTAATATAACAAACTGTCACGTTGACAACTGTCATAATTTGACAGATGATCTTGGATATGATCAGCCGGGGTTCGGTAATTTATACCGAAAAAGGTTTGTAATATTTGACAGCTGTCACTTCTCTGCCATGAAAAAATTACCGAACGGTTTACCGAGTTACACATGTTAGGATTTCGGTAAAAAAATTACCGAACTCGGTAATTTTCGTTTACTGTGTAGAATCTAAATCTTGAAATTGAATTCGAGATTTGTACCTGATGTCTGAGGTCTGCGTTTAAAATTGCATAAACTCTGAGACTAAGTAAAATTTAGTTTGAGACAGAAACCAGACATTCAAATAAGATGTTTCATTTTTCTCATGTAATGTCTTAAATATGTAATCAGAGAATTAAGTCTGAGTTCTAAAACTAATCTGATATGGTAGATGCGCTGTTGAAATTCGAAGTGGCTAATGGTCTGCACCCTTGTCAACCAGCGGTGATGAAAAGCGTCATATAATTTCTTATAAATAGTAGTATAAATAGTAGTAAATAGTCTGCAAGCTAGAATCTAAATCTTGAAATTGAATTCGAGATTTGTACCTGATGTCTGAGGTCTGCGTTTAAAATTGCATAAACTCTGAGACTAAGTAAAATTTAGTTTGAGACAGAAACCAGACATTCAAATAAGATGTTTCATTTTTCTCATGTAATGTCTTAAATATGTAATCAGAGAATTAAGTCTGAGTTCTAAAACTAATCTGATATGGTAGATGCGCTGTTGAAATTCGAAGTGGCTAATGGTCTGCACCCTTGTCAACCAGCGGTGATGAAAAGCGTCATATAATTTCTTATAAATAGTAGTACATATCTAAGCTCCTTATTAAAAAAAAATCAAATCATTCTGAAAATTATTAATGCAGTTATCACAATTTGGTAGCTAGAACTGTCTTGTAAACCTGAAAGTTGGAAGGATTAAAATCAAGTTTGAAATTTTCAAAGCGTGTGTGTTTTGTTACCTCAATGTTGTAGAGATGTTTGAAAAAGCATAAACTGGTCTGAAAGGGGAAAAAACACTTCTTTGCCAGAAGGCGAACTTAAAGAAGTGAATAAAAAGTCAATAGAATAATGAAAAAAAGAGATCTACAGGAAAGTCTTTCGAAGAAAGCGATAGCCGAATCAAATGGTCTAACTACAGGAAAAGAATACATACAAGGCAAAAAAAAGCCCAATTTGAATTTACTATTTTTTTCTTTCTTTGTTCTTGTGTTTGAAGCTCTAACATCGAAACGCTTTCTGATATATTAGATTATCTGGTTTTTCGAAACACAATTATAAATGTAATATTTCAGTCAAAAAAGTACTTAATTATTTTGTTCGCTCTGTTGTGTTGTGAGCCTACTTGAGTGCTTTGATTTAGTATTTTGTTTGTTTTTTTTATGGAGAAGAGGGAAGATGTGGGATATGAGAAAAGGAATCGTGTCAAATGTTGAATTAAGCCAAACAATGCAACTGGCACCACTATTTGCCAGCATAGTTAGATCTGTCATGAATGATGTCTTTCTCACATCAATCCTCTCTTTCCCTCCAACGGGCTCAGCCACAGGCCCGGCCAGTCAGCCAGTCGATTCGTCGTAGTGTGCCAAAAAGGTTGTGCGCTTTGCCGCGCTGAGAACGAAGGGAAGACCGTCGATCAGGCGAAGGAAAACCTGATTGTTGTGTAGGTTTCTCTGTAGATCCCCGAGTGGCCCCACACTGTTGTTATGTTATTTTTTCATTACTATTTTTTTTATTAAATTTCGAACCATTTTTTGAATATCGCACGTGTAATTGATTTTATCCATGGGTAAAATAAAACAAACGTGAATTCGTCACATCAGAATCAAAACATTAAATGAATTCACTCACACAGACATACGCTATTTGACATTCCATAATACGACAAGAAAATAAAAATGACTTTCGTTTGCATCAAGATAGTACTGTTCTTTTACCATTCAAAATTCGTTTTGGTGGTGTGGAAAAGCATTGAAATCGATATATAAGTTTAGTTACAGCGAAATTATTTCTTATTTACTGGGCAGCGGTTAAGGAACATTAAAATGACCCTTATTCAAAATAATTGTTTTTTGAAGAATGGATTCATTTAATAAACTAATTACTTTCGAAATATGGTTTTAACAAAACTTTGAATCAAAGAATTTGGTTGAATGTCAAAGGTGAAAAAATTTTGGAAGCAAAGAGAAATGGATTTGAAACATACATTTTGAAATATTCCAAATTCAGTGCAGTTTTTCAACATTTTTTTTTTGTCGAATAAAAGATTTTTAAGTTGACATTTCTCACGCGCCCTTGCTTTGCTCTCGTGTACGGATTAGGATGGGGAAAAAAGTCTAAAAACATGGTCGCTTTTAAGGTTAATTTTCCAGTCCAGTCCAGAATTATGCCAAATTCTCGCGTTCTCTCATTACGTCGTATGAAAAAAATGTAATCAAACAGATTTATTACGAAATAAAAAACAAAAACTGACATAAACTAGTCGCAACTTCTTTCCATTTAGAATATTTGTAACCTTCCCGAATAGCATTGCACCATGAAAAAACCATTAATTCCATATTCACAAACTGTAAATTGTATGGTTGACACAATGATTATTATCATCCACGATATCGTGAAAGTACGTTGAAAATCATAGTTTATGACCATACATTTCATAGTTTTGCCAAAAATAACCATGAAAAAGGGGTATTGTTATGCAGCGTGACCATGAAAAAAATGGCGATTTCCCATACATTCGGAAGCTCAAAAATATGAAATTCATGGTGATAACAGCTTCCTCTTTTTCATTGTAAAACCATAGAAATCCATTTATTTACATTGTTTTAACTAAGATGAAATTCAAGGTTTTTCTATGGTCTGTAAGCATTGTTTAACCGTGAAATTTCATGGTTTTCTTATGTAAGATTATTTCTTTTTAATATTTTTTCCACCTAAAAAATCAACTTGTTTTCTTTCTTGGCACATTTTTTATTAAATTAAAAAAGTTTCGAAAAAAGTTTTAAATTAAATCGTCACCTTTCTCGTCACGGGAAGCACCCGCACTATAATAGCAGCGACTGCCCATCTGTCCATCAACGCATTTCCTAGGATACGGTTAAATTCCTGTCAGCACCAGATCCCGCGAATACCAAAACGTCCGATATGGGTTATGCCTTGGACTATCATTTTGTCCTGTAGGGACGCACCTTGCGTTATACGATTATTATTATTGAACAAACCTAATAGAAAACGTAACGTGAACGATCAACGAGCAACTGTCAGGAGTAACGGCATGAGCGAAAGGGAAGGAGAGGAAAACGGGAACTTAGATTTGGACGCTGGGACGGATTGGACGTGTGTAAGGTTGCAGGAAAAGTTCAAGGTTTTGTGGAATAAATTTGCAGTGGAATTAGGAAAGAAACGTGTGTTTTGATTCTCTACATTGGCGACGAGGAGACAATGGATCGATTGGTAGGTATTTTTTGCGATTTCGGCCTTTTTTAAAAAAAAAAAATAAAATTTAACTTTAAATGTGAAGAAAAGTGAATCGATTTGGAACAAAATGGCGTCCAAACGAAGAATGCTGCAAATTAGTTGATTGGCATTTCTCAAGTAGCATGGGCATATAAATTTACTGGATGACGTGGTTAAAAAAAAAAGTGATTTCTTTGTTTTGTGTTTATTGCGTTCTAAGTGGTGCGCTACATTCTGAGGAATGTTATCAATTTGTTTTTTGGTTGGCGTATTTAAATGAAGCATATGCGAGCATATTCATAATTATGTGTGATCTAGACAGTCGTTCTGTGTAACAATTCGTTTTAAGGTGTTGGAAAAAAAACACCCCCGTCTTGTCCTGAGGGAGAAAATAGTGAAGCTAAGATGTTTGGTTGTTCTGAGGAACAGGGGTTTTAGCAGTGATGGAAAATAATCCTGAGGGATTTTTAAAAACATAATAAAGTTCTTTTCTTATTTCGAGAAATAAGAATGCAGTACTGTGAGATCCAAAAGTTAAGGTTGTTCTGAGGAACAAGGTAGAGGAATTTCGTGTGAAAATAGTTGAAATTCCGAACCGAGCGGATCGGTGTGGAATGATCCTGAGGGATATTCCAACGAGTGGAAGTCTGAATGATCCTGAGGGATAGTTCGAACTACTAATACTAAAAGGCGATTCTTGTTCTGAGGAATAAAGGAAAGGAATGGTTTTTCAGAAATTGTGAATTATCCTGAGGGGTAGTGCGATTTAAAAGAGTATAAGTTTCATGTTCTGAGGAACAAGATGTTGGAATGACGTTTGTTTGTTAACTGAGAGGATGCTCCTGAGGGATAGCTCCAATTCTAACTAGTGAAACGTTCTGATCTTATTCTGAGGAATGATAATTTTTGTTTTTTTTGAAAATCTTGTTTTGGATTATCATTCCTACATACATGACAAAATAAATACTTTCGTGAGTTAATATTTTCTAATTTATAATAATTGGTGCATGATTACAAGTTCTATAATTAGAAGTGAGACATTTGTCATATGGACGTTTCGCATTGGACTGTAGGAATTGATTACTTTTTTCCTTCTGAACAATTGATTTACAGGCAAGCGAAGCAAGACCACTCCCACCATTCCGATGCGAGGAAATTGATAGAAACCACCTCGCAAAAGAGTGGAAAAGTTGGAAGCAATCTTTGGAGATTTATTTTGAAGCGTACGATGTTACCAACCAACGTAAAATGAAGGCAATTTTATTACATTTTGGTGGAATACAACTCCAGCGCGTTTTTGGAAGTCTAGCTGACAAAGATCATGTCCCATTGGTAGCTGTGGAGGCAAAGTTGTATGATATCGCCATAGCCAAACTTGACGAGTATTTTGAACCTGGTCGTCAGTTCATTCTGGAGCGATGCAAGCTTCGGAAAATACGCCAAGGGGAGCATGAACGCTTCGCACATTTTGTAATGAGAATTCGCCAGCAACTGGCTGACTGTGGGCTAGAGAAGTACGCTACAGAAGTACAGGAAGTACTCAAAGAAATATTCATTATCGATACCATAGTTGAAGGATGTAATTCCGAGGAGCTACGTCGTCGTATATTTCTGAAGGACAAATCACTTTCAGAAGTTGAGGAACTTGGTGCGATGATGGAGGGAGTAAACCAGCAGATTAAGGATATTGACGCTTTGAACAAGCAACCACAAACAGCTGAACGGGTTTTCCAAGTACAGAAAAACTATTATTCGCGAGCGTTGAACCGTGACAGAACCCAGAACAAACATAAAACAAAACCCTATGGTAATCGCAGGAAGATGGTCTGTTTCAGTTGTGGCACTGAAGGTCACATAAGTTTTGCTGAGGAGTGTAAAGCTCGAGATCAAAATTGTCGCCGGTGCAACAAGGTTGGCCATTTCGAAGCAGTCTGTAGGAAGCAGATCCCAATTCGAGGAAGCCGTGATAGAAATAATCGTGGTTCGAATGGTTTGGGTTACAAGAAGGTTAATCTTGTCGAAAATTCAGAAGATGTTCTGCCAGCTAACAATGGTACAAGCCAAAACGATAAACCTGATCAAAAGATGTACTATTGTTTCTATTCGGGAAATGAGTCAAATGAAATTTTATGTGTCGTAGGAAAAATTCCTATGAATTTTCTTATTGACTCAGGTTCCGAGGTAAATCTAATTAATGAAGACACTTGGGAAATTTTGAAGATGAAGGGTGTACAAGTCACGAACATGCAAAAAGGCAGTGAGCAGATTTTGAAGGGCTATGGCAACAATAGGCCATTGCAAATCCTTGGAACATTCGAAGCTGATATTTCTATCGAAACTATGTCTACAAAAGCAAGATTCTTCGTTGTTAAGGATGGTCAAAGATGTATTCTGGGTGATGGTACATCCAAAGAACTTGGTGTCCTTAAAGTTGGTGTAGGCGTTAACAACGTTGGACAAAACGATAGTCATTTCGGAAAGATAAAAGGAGTACAAGTTCACATCCATGTGGACCCATCCTTCAAACCTGTGTTTCAACCGGTTCGGCGAGTTCCAATTCCATACGAAGCTGCAGTGAACGAAAAGTTGGATCAACTTCTTGCGAAGGATATAATCGAGGTGACGTGTGAATAAATTATTTAATTTTTTTGTTACTCTTTAATTTCTCTAATTAAATATGAAATAAAAAAAAAAACGATAACTTTGAAATGCACTATTAATTAATGGAATAATAATGTTGACATACATGAGAAATTGGAAATTCGTTGTAGAAGCCGGAAAATTTAATTTTGCCTTTTAAAATTTTCAGGTTAAAACAGGACCTGCTTCGTGGGTTTCACCACTTGTGATAGTGGGTAAATCAAATGGTGAACCACGCATATGCCTTGACTTAAGACGGGTTAATGAAGCAATCATGAGGGAGAGATTTCCAATGCCTGTTGTAGACGAACTGTTAGCTCGGATTGGTTCCGGAGCTTTCAGGAGTAAATTGGATATTCGAGATGCGTTTCTCCAGACAGAACTTGCTGCAAGCTCTCGTGATATTACCACTTTCATTACCAGCAGAGGCCTTTACAGATTTAAAAGGCTCCCTTTCGGTCTAGTATCAGCTCCCGAGATTTTTCAAAGGGTAATGGATGAAATCTTGTCGGGATGTGAAGGTACTATCTGTTATTTGGATGACATTTACGTGGAAGGTGATAATTTTGAGCAGCATGAAGAGCGTCTTCAGGCTGTTTTACATCGTCTCGAAAGCCGAAATGTGATGCTAAACCACGAAAAATGTATTCTGAGAGTATCAGATTTGGACTTCTTAGGACACACTATTACACCCACAGGCATCAGACCATCAGTTTCTAAAATAGAAGCGCTTCTATCATTTAGAACTCCAGATAATCCGGCAGAAATAAAAAGCTTTATCGGGTTTGCAAACTACATGGCGAAGTTTATACCGAATCTAGCAGACATGCATGAGCCCCTTCGACGGTTGCTTCAGCCTTCGGTAAAATTTACTTGGGGTGACGTTCAACAGAAGGCTTTCGATTCAATAAAGAGTGCTCTCAGTAAAACAAAATGTTTGGGTCATTTCAACGTAAGCGATGCAACATCAGTCATTGCAGATGCAAGCCCATCTGCTTTGGGAGCCGTTCTAACACAAACAGATAAAAATGGCAACCACCGAGTGATCAGCTATGCATCTAAATCACTCACCGACACTGAAAAACGCTACTGCCAAACTGAACGGGAGGCACTTGCACTAGTCTGGAGTGTCGAAAAATTTCAAATGTATCTACTAGGTAAGATCGGAAGGTCCTCGATTCTTAATGATCTGTAATGAATGTTGTGTCATGATCATTCTTATTTCTTATTCTTATTTTTATTAGGAATGAGTTTTGAGCTTGTTACCGATTGTAAGGCTCTAACTTATTTATTCACACCTCGTTCAAAACCCTGTGCAAGAATAGAGCGCTGGATCCTTAGGCTTCAAGCATTTGACTACAAAATAAAGCACATATCAGGCGATAAGAATGTGGCAGATACACTTTCGAGACTTTCAACGATGGAAGCTAAGCCGTTCGATTGTTCTGAAGAAATTTTTGTAAATGAAGTCGCAAAAGCAGCAGCAATACAGGCGGCTATACCTTGGAGTGATCTAGAGGCCCAGACAACCAGAAGTCGTATATTATTTTACAGATTATATCGTATGAATGTTATTTAAACTCATTTTCGTATATCTGCACCTACAATGTGCGGCCCATGCATATCCTTTATCGTATTTAAATGCATTGAATGTTTTTATTACGACAATTCGTATATATGCACCTACAATGTGCGTCCCATGCATATTCTTTATCGTATTTAAATACATTACATGTTTTTATTACGACAAAATAAACCAAATCAAGAATATGTATGCTAATGTACCTATATGGCCTCCAAAATGATACGTATATACTGGTTTTGCTGCATTATATACGAATTGTTTACACGTATATTTGCACGTATATTTGTGTTGCAAATTTGATATATCCACCAAATGGTTGTCTGGGGGAACACACATTGCAGGATACAGAGATAACAAATGTATTTAAAGCTCTTCAAGAAGACCGTTTATTTGAGCTACCAACTTCTTACAGGGTGGTAGGTAGAGAACTGTGTAGAGCTGGTAATATCCTATTGAGAGGCGATAGAGTGATCGTTCCAACTAGTCTGAGGCAGCAGGTGCTAACACTCGCACACGAAGGGCATCCCGGTTCAAGGATGATGAAAAATCATTTGCGAGCCACAGTTTGGTGGCCTAAAATGGACAATGAGGTAGATAGTTTTGTAAAACACTGCCGGGGTTGCCTTCTAGTGTCAGCACCTAATCCACCAGAGCCAATGAAACGTCATGAATTACCAAATGCTCCGTGGGAAGACCTTGCTATCGATTTTTTGGGACCTTTACCCGAAGGTCAATACCTTTTTGTTGTAGTCGATTATTATTCAAGGTATTACGAAATCTGTGAAATGGTATCAATCACTGCTGAAGACACCATCAGAGAGTTGATAGTTATTTTCAGTCGTTTCGGAATTCCTCTTTCTTTGACCGCCGATAATGCTCCACAGCTCAGCGAGGAATGTGATGCATTTGCTAATTTCTGCCATACTAACGGAATTAAGCTTATTAATACGATACCTTACTGGCCGCAAATGAATGGCGAGGTAGAAAGACAAAATCGTACTATTCTTAAACGTCTGCAAATTGCCCAAGAGCTCGGTCATAACTGGAAAGATGAGCTTCAACGATTCCTTTTAACATATAGAGCTTCGCCTCATACAACGACTGGGAGATCCCCTGCTGAACTTCTGTTTGGCAGAAAGATAAGAACGAAAATTCCTCAATTAGCCAACGCCCGAATGGTAGAGGACGAAGCAGTAAGGGATCGGGATCATTTTCAAAAAGCTAAAGGGAAAGAGTACAGTGACGAAAAACGTTTGGCTCGAGAACGACCGATTTCAGAGGGAGATCGTGTTCTATCAAAACGCATGAGGAAAGACAACAAGCTCAGCTCAGAGTACACTAATGAAGAATTTATCATTAAGAGGAAATTTGGATCTGATGTTATTGTTGAATCTGTAGAAACAGGTAAGCAATATCGAAGAAATGTTGCTCATCTGAAGAAAATTCCAAACGATGCAGGTTCTATAGAAAACGTACCTGACTTGCAGTCTACAATAGATCCAGACACAGCAGATAGTGAAATGGCACCCGAAAATACAAATCATCAATCGGAAGATGGCGAATTAGCACAACCAAGGAAACGTCATCGGCAAGAACCAACCTGGTTCCAAAACTATATACCTCATTAGACTTTGAAGTCTTGGGGGGGATGTAGGGACGCACCTTGCGTTATACGATTATTATTATTGAACAAACCTAATAGAAAACGTAACGTGAACGATCAACGAGCAACTGTCAGGAGTAACGGCATGAGCGAAAGGGAAGGAGAGGAAAACGGGAACTTAGATTTGGACGCTGGGACGGATTGGACGTGTGTAAGGTTGCAGGAAAAGTTCAAGGTTTTGTGGAATAAATTTGCAGTGGAATTAGGAAAGAAACGTGTGTTTTGATTCTCTACATGTCCACTGCCATTTTATGCGGCCCTCACTTGAAATTGGAGTAGCGGAATTATGCATATTCCGGTAGCTGCTGGGAAAAAGTAAGATTTTTCAATCAGTTTATTTGTCAGCAAACCACAATAAAAGTACTCACCACCATCCCAAGAGTTCGCCTTTTGCCTTCCAATCCACATCCGGCCAGTTTAATTGCGAATTTTGTCAGGATTCACGGATTTTTAACGTGAAAACTGAAGCAAAATATTTATTCCCGGAGAAAATGGCGCGCGCGTTGACACGAAAAATTTCAAATGTGTAAAAAGAGCAAAAATTTACCGATCAGCTTTTTGGTTTGGATTTAAATTTTACCATGAAGTACACTGTAACAACAATAATCACAAGAAAATTATTGTGATACCGTACTTCTGTCATTTTCGGCAACCATGAAATATTTTGATTTCACGATATACTTCACGGTGACTTTGAAAATTATGGTGATTTCATAATTAAATGCGGTTGAAAGATATTTAGAAACTACGATGAAATTGATTGTTAAATTGAAAATCATTGTTCAGTTATCTTAATACCATGGTCTTTGCTATTCGGGTTGACATATAATGTTGCTTTTTTTTTCATCTCAATCGATCAACAGTCATTGTTTGTATAACATTCATCTCTTATTATGATACAGTAAATTAAAGTAAACAATTAATATTGAAGACAAAAACGATAATGAAAACATTTGAGATAGAATCACAGAGAACAGACATCGGGCCCCGAACAAAAATTTGTTGAAATCGTGTGTGAGAATACCCACCAAAGTTTCAAACCAAATTCGTAAGTGGACTAACATCCATAAGATGTCGCTACCAGTACACATATTTTTCCATTTTTTCGACACGCTTAGAAATTAATATTCATAGCTTATCTCAAATGAGGCCATTGCAATGTATGAGAGTAACACAACTTTTTGTGTAATAAATTTTAAGAACATCTTGATTTAAAAAAAATGCAAATCATATTTCAATCATACTTTAATCGCTGTCATATGTCCCAGCATATGTCCCATATTGTTCAATCAATATTGGCGCTGAATTGAAAGTTGAATTCCAAGTTTTAAAGTATGTCTGTCAGTAAATAATTTTCTAGAACAGAGAATGTGAACATAAATGTTATAATTGTTAATTATGGGTCGGTATTCCGGTTGATGTTATTATGTAACTCATGTTTATTAATAACTTTAATCATTTCTACTGATTACTAACCCTGAGTTAGAAGTCCTCATCTATCGATCTCAGGTAACATCAACCAGAATATCGAGCCATAGTTTACAATTATAACATTTATGTTCACATTTTCTGTTCTAGAAAACTGTTAACTGATAGTAATATCCCAAAACATACTTTAACACTTGGAATTCAACTTTCAATTCAGCGCCAAAATTGTTTGAACAATATGGGGCATATGACAGCGTTCAATTGTGATTGAAATATGATTTGCATTTTTTTTAAATCATGATGTTTTAAAATTTATTACACCAAAATTTGTGTTACTGTCATACATTGCATTGGCCTCCTTTGAGATAAGCGATGAGTAGTAATTTCTAAGCGTGTCAAAAACATGAAAACAAAAATAGGTGTACCGGTAGCGACATCTTATGTATGTTAGTCCACTTACGCATTTGGTTTGAAACTTAGGTTGGTATTCAAACACACGTGTTGAGCTCCAGCTCGAACTCTGTTCTCTGTGATAGAATTCAAATACTAATAGATGATTCAGTCAAGGCAATTTTCATTTGGCTTGTTTATTATCAAGTGTAATTTTTTTTCTTGATGAAGCACAGTAGTTTCACGATGCCCCGACAGATGGAGTATGATTCTGGGCGACTTGTAGTTGTATGGATTCAAGCGCCACTGATCAGTCTGGGTATCTGGTGTCTGCGCAGTAACGCTGTCAATCTATATACATCTACATTATAAATAATTCCAGAATTCATATCGAGTTTGGTGTGATTTTGGGCTAAATTTGTTTCAACTCTAATTCTTAGAGCACCTGTATCCGTGGCCTATTCTTGGGTCTAATTTATACAAGAATTGGACCAAAGAAATTAGATCCAATCCCAAGGAATATTTAAAGGAGGTAGTGCCGAGGCAGCCTTGCTTTAGTATTAGTACCGCCTGTGACGTCACTATTGCCAATAATCTGTGAATTTATATGGAAATTTTTCCTTTTTTGTTAGCAATTAAAAAAATTTGAAGTTTTTTTCAGCTTTGAAGGCACACAATTCTAGAAATATTATTGTTCTTCAAGACTGATACGTAAAAAGTTGAATGTAGTAGTTGTTTTGCTTTAATTCAGACGATTGAAGTTGCTGAGGTATCCTAACTCAAATTGACAAAACTTGATAATTAGTTCATAATTTTGCTTATAAATGTTGAAATCAGTTAGGTTTGAATCGTTTTTTTTATAAATCGTTTATTTGAAACGGCTCATACCGAAGGTTTTAAGGAGCCAAAGTCTGTTTTTTTTTTGTATTTACAATTCATTGTTAAGAACTAGAATAGATATAGGGAAAATAGTAAAGGATTGTTTAAAGACAGAGGTTGATAGCTTTCAAGAAGAGGTAGATTTCGAACATGTAATCAAGGTCTATCGCAGCTAATACATCTCTTACTGGGGTGTAGGGTGGTTTCCCTCGGGCCCGAAGGGAGTCCAATAAATCCGCTCTGGCGGCTAGATGGACCTCACATGACCAAACGATATGCTCGATGTCGTGGTAACCAAGGTCATTCAAATACTAGGTTGTCTGACTTTTACAGTAAGTAGGCGAGGAGTGCGCGGTGATGAGTGGTAGGCTCGTTGCGTTTGTTAGTAAACATAAAAAAATTCTATTCGCATGTAATATTATCTTTGAATCTTCAGTTCTCGAACAATAAAGAAATTTGTGTTCCATTGGCCAGGAAGTGCCCTCTCTTCAGGGGTGAATCTTACCATCTCGAAGTAGATTAATTCTTCTCCCGTGTGTACCGTATGTGAAGAAATTTCATTACATTTTATAAATGATTCAAATATTACTCTGATTGATAAGATCCCAGATCACAGATTGAGTGCCATTTCCTTCCTGGATTTAGACAAGATGTTTCGAAGGCGCCAACGTTAACACGATTGAATGTAACTTCAAGACCGATGAACAGCTGAAAGGTGAGGGAGAACAGTCGATAAGCAAACCTCACTTATAGCCCCAGGTACATCAGGTTTGGCAAGATTCATCGAATATTCTTTCTCAAAATGGTACATTCTAGGGCTTCCCGGAGTCGAAGGTTGTGATAAAGGAAACATTCCCCAGCTAGAACGTTTATTGAAATCACTGTCCAGCATGAACAAACTTATTTTTTTGTTTTTTAAATGATAATCCATTGACAATTCTATGACGTTTGAAAGATCTTGCCACAGTTAGCAATTCTTAAGAAAGCTTTTAAATCTAGTTATATGTACTATGTATCAACAGGAGAGTATAAAAATATTATATTTAACTACTCATTATTTACTAATTCATAAAATCAATAATCATTATATTGCTGTAATTATGATTACAAAACGCTGTTTTATTTGTGCTTATTATATGAAACAGGTAGATTGTAGCAATTCACTTTATCGGTATAAATCTTTCGCAGCTACAATAAGTCTTGTGAGCCAGCCGGTTTGGTGATATTGCGCCTATGCACTGATTCTTCACAGTCTCGTATCATTCCGTTTTGCGACGCTATTTGATGGTCAATTTTCAAATCGCCAGGAGCGGTTCCAGCTACTTGATTTTCGGTTCTTTATCTTCAAATAGAACGCTTCTCACGGGACTGGGTGATCCAACTTCGTAGTTGTTATCTCTGCCGGTTTAAGTTTATTCCGTATCCCGCTTATTGCATCGAAAAGAAATCTGTAATTGGAAATAGTAAATCTGTGTGCTTTTTGTGTTTTCGATCATTTTTATCATATTTACCTGCACGTCCCACGTTTCAGTGAACAGCTCCAAACAAATATCTAGAATGTAACGAAGAATTTCCAACATTCATCCCGCAACAGGGCAATCATACCGAGCACGATCCCTAAGGAAGGGAGTGAATCCCCGAAGTAGAACTTCTCAAATCTTGTAGGTGTCCTCTGCGTTAAGGTCCTCGGGAGTCTTCCACGTCCATAAAACGAAAAAGGCCGTCGGGATATGCTTCTTTCTGCACTTCGAGTCGAATCGAATCACACGTATGATAAAACTCGGAAAACACTGAATGCTTTGTTGGTAAACAGACGCAACGTAGCCTTGGTGACCAATTTGAAAAACCAACATGGTTGATCGGGAAATTTGGTAGATCAGTACACCTACTATATACCCCCCTTGGTGGTAACCTTGGCCACAGCCACACAAATTGCTGCCAGCAATATTTAAACGATAGAGTACCGCATCCATGGAATAATGATTGGACATGAGACGGGAGAATATACGAATAAAATCCCGACTCAGGTCCAACCTATTAAACCAGGGTTTGAGGCTTACCTTTGGAATAATCGAGTGGAGCCAGCGGCCCTTCTCATCTTCGTACCATTTGCGCTGCCAGTTGACGAGAGCGTTTCGACGAATCAAAAAATAGAACTCATTGAAGGCAATTTGACGCTGATAAATATCGCCTTCAGTTGCACCCACCTTCGCTAGTGAGTCTGCCTTCTCATTGCCCATTTGAATCGTTGATAAAATAAAATAACCAAAAATAGTATTTTTCGAATCCAACCACAATCTTTTATTGGAATTTAGTAAACCAAAGCAGTGACCAAAGTTGCAATGGTTTTATTGGGGTTAATTGTTCTAAATTAGAAATTCATATGGTACACCATGTTAGATTCAAATCATGACGATGAGGTGCACTGCCATAAACTACCAATCAGACGTTTTGAAAGGGAAAAATTATTATTTTTGCTCGTTTCACATAGAGCATGACTGTGCATTCAATAACAAATTCAAGAATAATACGCACTGCAGTATATTAAACACAAAGAAACCTCATAGCACAATCAACTAGTGACCTTACAACATAATCCGAATCAAATTGGATTTTAATTTAGTTCTTTAATGTGTTTAACTTTGAAATTTGAGTTCTACCAGTATAAACCTTCGACAGCTTGGCAACAGTGACGTCACGAAAAAAATCCAATATGTCTCTCGGCACTACCTTCTTTCAATATTCCTTGATCCAATCCAGTGAAAAAACTGGCAACTCCACTCGTGTTCCATTAAATTGTCAAATGATGCGATTGCCTTGGGCGGAATTTGGGTCTAAACCGGCAGTTTAGACCACGGATACAGGTGTTCTTCGAGCTTCTAAGGGCAAATTGGGTCAACTTATTCTTAAAAAGATTTTTTGAAATTGGTATCAAACAGGGGGTGACATCCCTATCCTTTTCATTGATTTTGACAACCATCAAAATTACGGGCCCACGATTTTGTGGGTTCATGACAAACCTGACATTTTGCTATCAAGGAATCGGACTAGATGTCAAATCCTAGAGAATTACACTAACACACTAACACAACAATCTTTCTGGTTCCTCATTGGTTGAAATTTTGACTTTTTCAACTCTGTACTGCTTTGCGAGGAAAACACCATAAACGTTTCTCCCGATGGATAGAAATAAAGAAAAAGATTCTTGTTCGCAAGAAGAACCAGATTGCCATCCCCCTGGTATCAAACTAAATTTTTGTTCGACTCGGTACCGGGTCTAAAACGGTCATTTATCAGTGCTTTAGTTGTCCTAATGCACATCCCTATCATGCTGTCAGTTCTAAAAATTGTTGCTGTTATTGCAAACCAACGAAAAAACGAGAAAGGCGGCGGTTTTATTTCCAATTCGAACAACGGTTGACGATTTCACGAAAAAATAGTTTCCGTTAAGCAGATTGTGCAAATAAAACATGAGCAGCAAAGGTATTCCGATCAAACGAGCCAACAATGCAGCGGGTGCCGTGACGGGTACTGGCACTTCCGGTATCGGTACTGCCGGCAGTGGAAGTGGCAGTAATAACAGCTCGGTCAGTGCCCAGGAGGAACAGTTGGATGCTGCCATATTTTATTGCCTCAATGCGCTAACCAAGAGACATCCGGCTACCGCCGAGTTCCGGGCCGTTTTTCTGAAGGTAGGTTTTTTAATAACTTCCGTTAAGATCATTAAATTATTTTCATTTGGCTTATTTTTCTCAATAAATTTATTTATACAGAAATTGGGTTCCAATGAGATGTGTTAAATCCTGAAACAAATTTTTCATTAAAAACTCGAGAATAGCGAATGTTATTAATTAATGATTTCAAAATCTAAATATCGTAAATTTGAGAGTAGCTTTCATGATCTTTTAATATACTTTAAAAAAAATTGAAATCAATGGTTAAGGTTTAGGTTAACTTTTTTTTTATTTAAAATTCATTCACAAGCTTTCCGTTTCAGGGAATGTTCATCAAGCCCAACACCAAGGCTTTCATTCATGTGCTGCATTTTCTGTTTAATATATACGACGTCAAAGAGTTTCGTAAGCGTTTCTACTGGCCGATTTACGACAAAAATGCCGAAAGTGCATTCCGGAGCGCCACGGTAGAATATGTCAACAGTCTGATCGAACGGGGTCGACTGGAACTGGAAAAAATCAAAGCCCACACAGTGGTTTTGCCAGGAGGAATCAAGTTTATGAAATTTCTGCTGGTACTTATCAAAATGGTGCTGAAAGAAGAGTTAAGGCGTACAGGGGGTGGAACAGGAGGGAAAATATTGTCCAAAAATGATCTCAACGATGTAGTTCAGTACCACCAGGAGTGGGAAGAAATAGGAGCAAACATGCGAGAAATCGTACAGAAGGATCTGAGGATCATTCAAAACAGAATTCTGGAAATTGATGACTGGATCGAGAAGCTTCTGGGCAAATGTCACGGACCTGCTAATCAGATGAGTTTTGAAAAGCTGATGCAACTCTGGGGCATTATCAACAGAAAACATTTTGAGGACAATGAAGCCCGCAGGCGGCGACTCCGGGAAGTTACTGAGGAGTATAACAGGGTAATAGTATCTGCAAAACGGAAATTAGAGCCCAAGGAATTGTCACTGGGAATTAATGAAGAGGAGCTGAAAGAAACTTTGTATCGTTTGGAGATATTGTTCCCCGATAATGCTTGCCATTTTAGAGAGGTTTCTGATGAGAATGGAAAGATTGATGCTGTAAAATTATTCGAAATTTTGTTATTTGTTTTACCGCAAATCGAACAACACTTCGGAAGCTTTTCAGTTCGCAGTACAGAGTCCTTGAAGTTTGAACTGAAAGAACTGTCGAAAGTCGCAGTCAAATCGGACAGCATATGCCATGAGCTAGCTTCACTACGTAGATCTCTTCCTTTTCAGGATGCTAAATTTCGAGAACTTACCAGTCCAGATACGAATGAGGAGCTAAACAATGATCTTGGTATAAGAAACAAAATTTTCAATACTCCTCCGATAAGTTTGAACTTTTTGGAAGATGGTGGTGGTACAACTTCAAAATGTTCTCGTTTGGCACTTCTGGACGATGATCATGTTCATCAAATGAACCTCCGTATGAAGCTTCTTTCGACAAGTGTCTGTCATCAGATTCCGAAAACACCTCGATCCTCGAAAAAACCGAAAACTCCTGCCATTCAGAGTCCCGTGAATGTATTTGCCGTTCCTAAGCCAGCTCGTAAAGAAAAAATGAATCCCCTGTCTATGCTTAACAAAATAACCGCTCAAGGCAAAACTAAACCCAAGGCACCAGCTCCCGTTACATTGCAAGTTAATAGTACTTTGAACATTTCGTCTCTTTCCGCACTAGGAGAAATGTCGCTTAGACCAGAATTTTCGTCAACACTTCTTGCATCACCCGAAAAACAATCGCACAACAGACGCAGTATTAATGCCAATGACACCCTTGTGGTTCCTCAGCAACATCCACAAACCAATCTCAACTTAACCGTAACTAATTCACCGAGTTATCAGTCCTCGCCTCGATTGAAAGCCATTTACAACGAAGATATAATTCAAAAAACGATAAGCAACAAAGTGACGATGTCCCCCGATTCGCTATTCCCATTGGGCACCCGCAACCCGGACCGAAGGCGAAGTTCGCTGTTACAGCTGGATCAGTTGCAAATCTCCCCTTCCGGTAAGCTGGACCCACTGGTCAACGGTGCTCCGGGTGCTGGCAAATTCTACCGACAGCAGCCAAAGATACGGCTATCTTCATCCCTGGCGGCCACAGTCGAGACGGATGGCGACGATCCTATGGACGCAATGCACGGTGCCAGTAGCCCCGAGCGGAATGATTCAACAGATCGTACCCTGAATGCGCAGGTGAAGAAAGACTTTCGAAAACGTCTTCTACGCGAATAAGTGTGAATAGAATTTTGAAATTTAATTTTCTTATTTTTAGGACAACAGTCAACCACTAGATCTATCCACAACCCTGGTTGATATGGGTATGAGCAAACTATCGCTCGGTGGTTCAGTAGCAGATGTGAAGAGTCCGTCGATACAGGATGCAGCCCTTGATCGGATAAAGATTGGTTCGCCGTCTGAAATAACCGATGAAGTCGACAGCCAACCAATTCCTGCCATTTCGAACGAAGATTTGTTTAACGTGAGCGACGGCATCTTGACGGATTTTGATTGAATAATAGGAACGTTGAGGGTGTTCATGGTTTGTATAAAAAAGTATGATGTAGAAAATAGTTATTGCCTATATATAAAACGCTTTTAGATTTACCTGAAAAGGTTTAGTGGTGAAACTGGCTTCGAAATCCTTGGTACTCAAATTTACCTTAATGGACTTTTGCAAGAACAAATGGTAGAATGCCGAGTAGGTCAGCTATATTGATAAATGGAACAGATCAACTAAAACAAATCTTCTTAGTCCCGAACAGCTATGGCCAACAGAACTCGCATCACTTATCGCCAACGGTGTTAAACGCCTTCGTTGGCTGGAATAGAAGTGGCAATCAAAGACATAATATCCAACAAACTGAAAAGCTCAATAACGTATTTTTGCAATTCATTTCAACTTGTGGAAAATGTTGAGTTGAGATGGCGATTAGCCCTGAGGCATAAGTTATGAGACTTTTTTTATTTAAAAAATAGTTTATTAAAGGCCTTTTACTTTTACAAAGTTTCAATGTGCCGAGTGTATTCGCTTCACTAGGTTATTAGGGAAGCCGGAAGGGGGCCGTAATAGTCGCGGCGAATCAACAGTAAAAAAAACTTTAAACAAGGGAAAAGGAAGGGGTTTATAGGGGATATTCTAGTTATGATTCTAAAGAGATAAGATCTGCGACATAAATCTTGAGACCAAACATGAGGCCTGATATTTGAGATCTGAACCTAAAACTGTCTCTGGTTGCAGGTCCCAAATATTAACGCTCGGTCTAAGGTCTTAGATCTCAGAGGGTTAAGGTTACAGGATTCATGTCTATTGTCTCAAGGTTCCAAACTTATCCCAGTCCAAAAATTATTATTATAAGCATGATTTATGCTGAAAAAATATTAGTTTATGAAAGTGATAGTATCAACTACGTTCGAAAACAACCTTATCGGTGTTGTGTTTGTAAAATCTTTATTCCTAATAAAAGAAAAGGGTGTGTCTGTGTGTAGGTATGTGTGAACTTACAACAATCACTAATTTATGGGGTTTCCTGTCTAATAAGAGAGCAAGTGAATGTTTTTGTTTGATGGTTCAAAATAAAAGCATAGATAGAAACTTACTTAAACGCTAAACGAAGAAAAAATGAGGGTTGACATTGAAATTTATATTGTTTTTTTCGGACTCTTCAGTTTTCCCTAATATAGAACGGCTTTTGTCGACTCTTGAAAAATTAAAATTATAATTGTTTAAACGCGTTTTTTGTTATTACTATATTCAGAAAAAAAAATTAAATTCTGTACAATGAGTTTGATTTCTTTAAGCACAGCCACCGAAGAAGTGTGCTCTTTCTTTCATACAAATCTCTGATTCTATTTCTCGGTGTCTACTGTCATATATTAAAATGGCTTCACACAACTTACAAAGGTACATCTTCGGGACCCCTCGTCCTACATTAACGCTTCCCATCCCAATCGATAGGATCAGTGGGAAAGCGTTGAGTAATTCTGTTTTCACAAGAAGTGTGCTCCAAGTGCGGTCGAACTAAAATCTCCCTTGGAGAAAAACAAACATCTTAAGAAAAAAAATTAAATAGTACAGCTCTTAGCGCACTCGCAAAAAAAAAATAGAGGAGGGAAACTATTTTAGTAGCAAGAAAATACGGGGTGAGAAATGCTGTCTGTTGTTTGAGAAAATAATTGTAGATTGTGGTGTCTTTTGTTTCCTTTAATTTAATGTTGTGTTCTCCAAATTCACTGAATTTAAGCTGTTCATCAGTGCTTCTAATATTACGCTATATTTCACTTAAGTCCAATTTGTACAGTCAATATTGTAAAATTGCCCTTATTTGCAAGATGTTTTTAAAAATTGTTGTTCAAGATGTCAATTTTGCTTACAGTAAACCATCTTAAAAATAAATTTTCGTTACTTTGTTTTGTTTCCAAAAATTATATAGATTCTTCTATAAAGAGTGGCCATGCGAATATTGCTAATAAATGTTCATTTTTTGCCTTAATGTTAGAATGCGTTGCGAAAATGCTATCCATAAAGAAAAGATTGAAGTGGTTTAATCAAAATGGTTGAATTTTCTATCTTACTTCTAACATGAAATATTCGATAAATTTGTTCAAATCTGTGTTTGAATGTCACTCGCCAACTCTAGAACTAGTCAAAAGTCACACATTTCAACACGATCGCCTGGCTTCAATTTAATTGTTTTTTTTTAGTTGCTTTAAACCATCATTCATTAGCGTTTAGAATAGTGCTCTCAAAAGCATATCATAATCGCGTCTTTTCTGGAGCAACGAGAAAATTGTTCTTTATACAAATAATGCTTTGTATTCGATTCTCTCCGGTCTGTTTTAGCCTTTCAACCTGCTTTAATACACCTTTGGGATCAGCATGTACCGGACAGTGGTGCAGTAGCGTTGCCAGGCCGAGTTGTACTTCTTGGCGTTCCGTTCGTTAACCCGATGAGCCCGGTGCACCAGCAGGATCACGGTGAAGAGCACGGCCAATAGCGGAGGCCAGGCAAAGCGCCAGTAGAGCAGGGGCAACAGAGCCACATTTTGCAGGATATCACCGACGTAGTTGGGCTGACGGATTCGCCCCCAAAGCTTAGCCACCAGTAGCCGACGACCCTGGAAGGTGGGCAGCGTTTCCAAATCTGTGGAAAATAAAAAAAAAACCGTGTTTGAACTCTGTGTTTTGAGAAGGACAACTATCAAACCTAAACAATATTTTTTAAAGGAATTTCAAATAATATGTTGGTATGTTATATGATCGAAGTAATGATTTCTTGAACACCACCAGTTCGGACGCACAAAGAGCATCAGTTGATTAGCGCGCAGCATACCAACGGAACATATCGGTATCACGGACCGGCTCTAGCGCCTGCATATCATTTAATTACTATTCTATCATCACCCTCTGCGCTTTGCTCGACAACAGCAACGCACAAAACGAACAACGGGAGGAACAGAAAGAGATTCTACACACAACACCCAGGCTGGGCTGCGCGCGCTTTTTTTTCAAGCATGAAAGTCAAAAGAGAGGACGTAATAAACCAGCTACCTAGCTGGCTAGCTACATAGATAGACAACAACCTGACTTTGGGGAGCGAGAGAACACGTTTTTAAACATTGCACATTCCTTTCGTGCTTCTACAACAAACGTGGTCCACATTCTACCACCTCTAGCGAACGTAGCGCTTCGTTCGCATGAGATTGGCCCCGTCAGGTGTGCGCATTTGGAGCAGGTCGTACGAGGCAACAAAACATTTTATGTTGTTGGGAGTTGAAGGCCTCGTTCATTTGTGTTGAATCACAAAGCGATATGCGTTTAAAAATTGTTAAAAAAAACCTAATGTTTCCCTATTTCTTAAAAAAATTATCAACTGAGAAGTTCGTTTGACAAACATTCTGGGTTTTAACGTTTCGACCGTTTCGACAGACAGGCAAATCACTGCCGGTAGTTTAGTACGTCAGAGAAAATAGAAAAATACATGCGACAACCAACGTAGGAAATCGTTCCATCTTTCTCCCCATTTATCGATACGTTTTTTTTTCTTTCCCCTCGTGCGAGAGGTTATTAACATTCCGATGCAAAACAAAAACAATGTCTGGCCGAGCCCTTCCTTTCCTTATCGCCAATGCAAAAAGGGAAACGAGGGCTGGGGCTCGAATTGTTCGCGTGCATCATCAGCAGCAAGCCAATCACTCGAAGGAGTGTCACTGTTGTCTTTTCGATTGCAGGCCGATCAATTCAGTTCAAGGGTTCAAGTAAAGAACAGAAAAGTGTGGCTGTGACTCTGTTAATATTTTATTAATTCACAATTTTAAACTACGTTTATAATGCAAACCACCGTTGAAGATTTTTTTATGAAAATTTTAAAAACACCTCACAGACGAACATTTTTAGAGGAAAACATATAAATGCGGAAATATGAAGCCTTCTAATTTACACATATAAACGAGTAAAATAAAAAAGGGGAACTCTGAAGCTCCATGTATTATAAAAGGTGTTGAATAGAATTTGTGTTATGGGAGTTCAAATGCTTAAATTTAAAAATGCGTACAGTTGTAATTTGTTTTAACATTCTGTCATTATTGAAAAAAGAAACAAGGAAATCTAAGCTTATTCGGGTCATATGGCGAATTCGTGTACCTGCCAATGAAATGATTGACGATTTTGACGATCCGGGAGCATTAAAACTTTTTTTTTTCTACAGCTGTTACATTTTAACAAGTTTATATGGATTTGTTTTTACCTAATCGAAAGAACCTGCTCGAGACAGTGAGATCCAGTACTTTTTCAGTCACTAGTAGTGTACCACAAGGGAGTCACCGAGGACCCCTTTTTTCATAACTGTTATTAACGAGTTGTCTTACCCAGGTTCAAGAAATGTTGTCACAATTTGTATCAACACGTTGGCTGGCAAATGGTGGATAATGTGCAACACGAGGCCCCATAGTGTTCATATCACCTCTTATTCACAATTCTTATCTCTACCTCCCCGCGGTGCCGGCTGGGATGCAAGTAACCTAAGCGGAGATCGGGTACCCAACCCCGGTGGATGCTTTGGTCGCATGCAGACTGAAAAGATGGCCGCACGCGTCTGTTCCCCATTTATGAAATGCGGCTCTCGCCAGCTAAGTCCAAGATGGCAGCCCCAACCTACTGTTCCCGATTTATAAAATTGTTACGGAATCTGGAAGAAATGACCGACCTGGAACTTTGGCAACGACTTATAGCATGAAAACACGGATACGAATTGGAACTTGGAACGTTTTAACCCTTGCCCAACCAGGCAAGCTGGCTCAACTTGCTAGAGAAGCTAGCCGCCTCAAGCTTGAAATTCTGGGACTCAGCGAAGTCCATTGGCATAACGCTGGAGAAAACAAGACGCAGTACTTGCTTTACTCTGGCAAACGGACACGCTAATTGGGAACGAGGAGTTGGTTTCCTGTTAAGCCCGCAGGCCCATGCGGCCCTCATTAGATGGGAACCGATAAACGAAAGAATAATCGTAGCCAGATTTAGAACACGGGTTTGAAACCATACAATGGTCCAGTGTTATGCGCCAACTGAAGTTACCGATTTGCAGGAGAAAAAGCAGTTTTACAGTCAACTGAACAGCGTGGTAGAGAAAATTCCGAAGGGTGACATTCAAATCCATTTGGGCGACTTCAACGCAAAGATTGGCTCCGACTATCAGGACCTTGAGCGCATCATGGGGCGCCATGGCCTAGGACAGATGAGCAAAAACGGAGAGCTGTTTGTAGAATTTTGTGACAACAACAACATGGTGATCGTTGGATCGCTCTTTCCCCATCGACCAGCACATAAGGTCACTTGGGTATCTCGAGATGGCCGAACAGAAAATCAAATTGACCACATCTGCATCAGCCGAAAATGGAGAAGGAGTCTTCTTGATGTCCGCAACAAACGAAGCGCAGACATTGCATCTGACCATCACCTCGTCCTTGGCGAGATACGACTGAGAGTTGCGCGTGCCCAACGGCGCGAAGAGAAAGTCGGGTGTCGATACGACCCGGTTGGAGAACCCAGAGGTGAAAAGGGCATACGTTGAACAGCTAGAGTGTGGAATCAAGAATGCCTTTATCACGACGTGCCATGGTACTCTCGGTAAAGCTTGTTGAAGAAGATGTGAATGGATGTCGGATTAAACTTGGAGGATGGTCGATGATCGGAGAAAGGCGAAAGTCGGAATTGAGCAGGCATGTACTGGGTCAGCCAAAGCAGCCGCCCGCTTACGATATGCGGAGCTGGAAGAGGCAGTTAAACGAGCTTGTAGACGAGATAAGAGAGCCTGGACAAACGCCCTAGCCGAAGAGGGAGAAAGACCCGCCGCCAATGGAGATATCCGATTACTTTATGACATTTCTCGCCGCCTTAGTGGTGCAAGGATTAATGCTAGAATGCCGCTAGATGACCGAGCAGGTCAGTTATTGACCGATCGAACAGATCAGCTCAAACGAAGGACTGAGCACTTCAAATAACTTTTCCGAGTCACGAATAGCGATGGCCAACAGAACCCGCAGCTTGAAGCGCCAACAGTAAGTCGCATAAATGGCGTTAACTCGGAAGCGCCCTCGCTGGCTAAAATAGAAGCGGCAATCAAAGACATGATATCCAACAAAGCGCCTGGGATCGATTGCACCCTTACTGAAATGCTGAAAGCCGACCCTTGTCAGCACAAATGTTGCACCGTTTTTTTGCTGACATTTGGGATACTGCAACACAATGTTCCGAAAATCGCTCCAAAAAAACTATCAGGATTCGTTTCTAGCTAGAAAATGTCTTCTTTGATTACTGCGATACGCACGTGGTTAAGGTTAAGGTTGTACTGAGTGCAACATTCCCGACCGACTGGATGCAGGGTATCCTCGTAAAGGTTCCGAAGAAAGGAGACCTGACCGAGTGCGGTAGCTGAGGCATAACATTGATCTGTACAACCCTCAAAGTACTCTGCAAAGTGATCCTGGACAGGATCCAGGAGAACATCGACGCTACACTCCGACGGCAACAAGCTAGAGTCCGATCCGGACGATCATGTGTGGACAACATCACAACGCTACGAATCATATTGGAACAATACAACGACTTCCAGGACTCTCTTCTGCTAATGTTCGTCGATTTCGAAAAAGCATTTGACCGACTTAACTATGAAAACATCTGGGCGTCTTTAAGGCAACGAGGAGTTTCTCTGGGACCATCTCATCGAAGCACAGTACGAGGCATTTTCGTGCAAGGTCTTGCACGACGGTGTCTTGTCCGAACCAATCCCAGTAACTGCTGGAGTGAGACAGGGATGTATCTTATCACCGCTACTTTTTCTAATCGTGATGGATGAGATTCTGACTGGATCGATCGAATCGATCGGAATCCTTAATGGAGCAAAAGATCTTGACCTGGCAGACGATATTGTTTTGCTCGCCTAAACACAACCGGATATGCAGAGCAAACTCCACGACCTCACCGAAAGCTCCAAGACAGCAGGTCTCAAAGTCAATGTCGGAAAAACCAAGTCGATGGAGATCAACACGGGAAACTTCTCCAGTTTCTTGGTAACTGGGCACTAGGTTGAGTAAGTGGAGTGCTTCCAGTTTCTTGGTAACCAGATAATGCCTGATGGTGATACCAAGAAAGACATCGAAACCCGGATCAGAAAAGCCCGATTTGCATTGCTCCAGAACATCTGGAACATACGTCAGATATTGGCACGAATAGCCTTATAGGTGTTAAGTGTCACTAATAAAGAAAAAAAAAAAAAAATACGTCAGATATCTCTACGAACGAAAATTCGAATCTTTAATAAAAAGTCAAATCCGTTTTGCTGTACGGGCGCTAAACTTGGTGCACATATGCGGTAACGACGCAAAAACGCAAGTATTTGTAAACCGCTGCCTACGGAATATCATCCGCGCTTGGTGGCCTGGCAACTGGATCTCAAATAAGGAACTGCATCGCCGGTGTCATCAAAGGGCGCTAGAATTCGAGATTCGGGAACGTAAGTGGAGATGGATTGGGCTCACGCTGCGAAAAGATGAGAACGAGATTTGCAGAGATATGCTTGAATGGAATCCAGAAAGACATCGAAGAAAAGGCAGACCCAGAAACTCGTGGCGACGAAGAACTGTCGACGAGTCTTGACTGGGACCAAGTGGAGACGCTGGTTCCGGATCGTAAACAGTGGAGGTCTTTTACCACGGCCCTATGCACCGGAGGATCGGCGCGGGATCATTAATTTATGTAAGTACATTGAGGACCGCGAAGAAGGAGAAGTAGGCGTTGAGCAAAGGCAAACGCACGCGTTTTTTTTTCGCTCGTAAAAATTTTCGGAAATTTGTGTTTTTTGGTGATAAATACGAAAATGTGTTAAAAGGATCATAACCGAAATATGACTAAAAAAGGCTAGAATTCAGTATAAGCATGACCAGCTCGAAAGTGAATTGTTAGCGCTTCTTTGGTGTTTAATTTGTACTGTCTGGAGCTCTGCTGGGAACCGGACCCCAACAATTGTGAAGGAAACTCTGGTTGGAGTTTTACTTTTTAGTGTTGTGGTTGAAAATGGGAAACCAATTTTAATTTAAAAATTGACACGGGTGCTAAGAGTGAATAAATCAATTTGTGCTGTGTGGTTGAAAGAAGAATTTTAAACAGGATCTTGAAAGAACAGGTTTAGATCTTTTCATAGTCGGTTATCTTAACAACTATGGAACCTAGGTGACGTATGTGTTACAGCGTACCTACTGTGATTTGGAAAAATGAAAACACGTTGTGCTACGTAGGAAAGTGGGCTTGTTACAAGGAATCGCTTATAAAAAAAAGTTTCCAGTCCAAGTCCATATTGGCTCTAAAAGGCAAAATATGTTTGGTGTGGTTTGGGTGAAAATAATTCATACCATCAGTGAAGTGTTTTTGCCGTTTTCCCCCACATGTGATGCTTTTTATGCTGCTGCACCGCAATTAATCTTGATTTTCAAATGGAAAATGTGTTCTTTGAAAAACAACTGAGGGTTGAATATTGAAGCCCCTCAAAGCTAAGTGTCCTTGAGAATTGTCATGTATCCATTTTGAAAATTTTTTGAAGGTTCTTAGTAGATCACTTACAAAAATGAAGTGGGAATTTTTCAATTGTGGTTCGAAGAAACTTGATTTTATTACAAAAAAATATTTACTTAAATATATGTTAAATGAAATGAAATTTTTTAAAGAACCTCTCGAGCTCTAAACAGACCTCGAAAGGTTTTGTGAAGTAATCATATTTTCTGTTTCTCTTTTTATTTTCAAGAGCGAGTAAAGGCGCTATATCCTTGGTCGATGACCAGAAATGATTGAACACAGAAATCCATAACAGTTCAAGCAAAATAACAGCTAAACCATTTCCAATACTTTAATTTATTACAATCATTTCTGCAAAATGCTCCTATTCATAAGTTTTGTGATTTCTGTGTACAAAATAAGTCATTTCCAGCCACTCAGAAAAGTCCAATCGATTGACGAAGCTACTTTACATTTCACATGGTTTCTTCATCAAGGAGCATTTATCTTAGCATGCTTCCAACGATACTGCCCATTTGAAACGGTCCTACGCCGTTTGGCCTAAAGTCATTTGGCATAAAGCCGTTTGGCATAACGTCGTTTGGCATAAAAGTCGTTTGGCATAATGGTCATTTGGCATAATGGCCGTTTGGCATAATGGTCATTTGGCATAATGGCTGTTTGGCATAATGGCCGTTTGGCATAAAAATATAAACATTCATAAGGTAACATAAAATGTTGCTAAAAATTAAAATACATAAGTTTTTTTTTCAATTTACCGATTTTCTAGGTTTAATCAAATCCATAGGAAGGCCCCGTGTTTCTAGGTTTACCCAAAGCTAGGGACAATCCCCTAGCCCGGTCCGCAACGCGAAGCGTAAGGACCATACTTAATTTTAGTTCGAACGCGAAGCGTGAGGAGGCTGACTCGAAATTTTGATCCATTATTTTAGGATGGCCCCGTCTTCCAAAGTTTATTCAAAGCCCTAGGAAGGCCCCGTGTTTCTAGGTTTACCCAAAGCTAGGGACAATCCCCTAGCCCGGTCCGCAACGCGAAGCGTAAGGACCATACTTAATTTTAGTTCGAACGCGAAGCGTGAGGAGGCTTACTCGAAATTTTGATCCATCATTTTATGCCAAACGGCCATTATGCCAAATGACCATTATGCCAAACGTCCATTATGCCAAACGACCATTATGCCAAATGGCCATTATGCCAAACGGCTTTATGCCAAACGACTTTTATGCCAAACGCCGTTATGCCAAACGGCTTTATGCCAAATGACTTTATGCCAATCGGTATTTTTTTTTTTTATTAGTTGATTTACCCAGTTAGTTAATTTACCCAGGTGGTAAATCCTTTTTACGGATTGCATTCCAAGGCACGGCGAGCTGCCAATCGGTATACAATCTTTGAAACGTATGGTACTGGTGGTCCACGTTTCTTCTTGTTCCTGTGTTCCAGATGTCTCTGCGTTCTCGGCTCCATGGTAGGCCCAACCACTTTGATCATTTTAATGTTTTAATGTTAAAATGAGTAAAAACATAAACAAAGAAAAGAGGAATAATAAAACACTTTATTATTCTGTGGGACTCAGACATAAGTTCTGGCTATGGAAGTACGATTAGAGTACATTGAGGACCGCGGAGAAATCTAATCCCGAAAGCATCGAAATTGACTATTTGCTTGACTACTTTCATGCAATACTTCGCGAGGCACGAGCAGTTATGTCAATTAAATTTATTGTTTTTCAATGCCAAAAGACATACCCCTGTTTAACAGCTAATAACTTTTTTGCCTGATAAGATACAAAGTTACGGTCCTGGATAAAGTTATTCCGCGAAAAATGTTCAATAGCAACCCGCAGTACGTGGCGCCAACAGTAAAACGCATTGATGACGTCAACTAGGACACGCTTTCCTTAGCTGAGATAGCAGCGGTAATCAAAGATATCAGTCTAACAAAGCACATGGAATCGATTGCATTCCTGATGAGTCCGCAGTCCGCAGTCCGTGGCGTAGAGGATAGCATTCCAGTCTTCTAAGCCAACGGTCGTGAGATCAAATCCCGGTCACGGCATACATAGTACACTTTCTGTGGGTTGGTGGTTTTAGCATTTGTAAGATGCTAGCCATTATATCCTCGAAAGATGTACGCTTAGAGTTAAGTGAAAGGAATCTCTTCGAGGAAACATTAAGTTTCATTGAGATCCTGTATGTGTTATTGTTCGTTTTTTTTAATGTATCGTCATAAACTGTTTGGTAGCCGTCTACTAAAAAGAACATACCGTCATAAACTATCGAAAGTAGAAGGCACGGCGACCTAACGTCTGGACTAGATCCTTCCGTAAAATTAAAGCTGTCGAACTGTCGAGACTTTTCAGGTACAAAAAAAAGTAAGCGAAATTTGTGGAGTTCCTAGCTATAGGTAGACGAGCTCAAGATGATAATCGCCGACAATTAGCTAAGAGCTTGATTGGCAAGAACAATAACAAAAATGAACACATGTCTATGGAAAGAACAATCGTGAGGGCGGGTAGTACCTAATGACTTTCAGACGAGACGAATCTTGTGGGTCTAGTCGACCACAAAAAGCAATTCATTCAAACTAGTCTAAATCGATTTTGCCTTACTAAATCGATAGAACGCTTATATTCAGAGGCCGACTGAAATTGAAAAACGATTTTTTGGTAGATGTCAAATCACTTTTCAATGCTTTTGCATACAGTTTGTTTAATTTACGAACGCCAGCATCGATAGAAAAAATCACTTCGATAGAAAAAATCAATTTACGAACACGCCGTTAATAAGGTTTAAACCAATTATTAAAGAAACAGTCCTATCCAATGTTTACAAAGAAACATTTCAACTCATTTTTTTCAACGATTTTTCTGTTATACGGATATATCTTTTTTTTTAACTTGTTGTTGTGACTGTGAGTGAACTTCTGTGTCTGTTGTCGAAGAAAGCAAATCGGTATCGAATTTTGAATACGGCGAATGCGCCAACTGTAAACAAATCCAGATAATCACATAAATGCGTTAAACTCTTTATTTTACATCCGAAAATATGATCTCCTTTTAATTTTTCTTATTTAAATGAAGTTAAATTTAATTTTTTAAATAAGGCGAATAGCTTTTTTTATGAGTGTGTAATCCCACAGTTCATTCGCCCATTTCCCCTCAAAATTTCGTCGCGAACAAAAGGGCCAATAGTTATTTCGAGATGGAAAAAGGGCATTGAAGTTTTTGAAATTTGTTTTCCCAGGACGAGGAGAAGCACAAATCAGCATTTATAAGATCTTTGAATGTGCTAATGTGTTAATGTGATCACTTGGACCCGCTTTCAAGCCGAAATTTGCTTAAATATCGCTTCTTTAATGAGTTATCCAAAATGCGAACAGTCATTCTGCAATTCAAAAGGGCGCTCCAATTTGGCGAATGAACAAAATGAGAAAGCACAGTCTGTGGTAAAAGGGCCCACAGTTGTATTTTTTATTTTTTTTAAGTAATTAGTACAGAAAAGCTATATTTATCGATCGGGTGATGAAATTAAATCTATTTGAAAGGATTTTAGCGTCTTATTTGGGAAAATGATTGTACGCAGCTAAATAGGAAATTGATTTTATTTTCTGAAACTTAGAATGCGTTTTTCTCAAAACAAAGGTCTTGGCGTGTATGCCCTTTTCAAAATTCGATACCGAAATGATATTTTTTATGTAGAGATGGAATACAACATTTCTCTGAAATCATGTGAAAATGTGTGTCTATTGACAAATCTTGATCGATCAAACCTTTGCTCAGCAACAGCATTTTTTAAAACCAACTCAAATATATTCCAAACAAAACTCCTCCCAAAAACATTTCAAATAGTAAATAAAAAGTTCAACTTACCGATAAATTTCTCGCCCAGTGGGTTCAACCGGTACAGATGCTTCAACCGTTGGCTAGATCGTTTGACGAAGAGTCCGACCAGGGCTAGAAGGGCAACGGTGGCCAGGGCCCACACCGGAACTTCCGTTAGCTTGTGGGCCGAGATGTATTTCGGGAGCAGCGTCAGGGTGAAGGGGAAGATGGCATAGCGCAGCAACAAACCGGAACCGAAGCCTTCGTTTTGCAGATCGAACGAAAAGGTTAGGTGGTGTTCGTAGGCTAGGAGATCCAGTAGGTACAGGATGGTGAGCGAAGCGGCGACCACCGAGGCCGGAACGAATTCGAGGTTCTTGAGGGTGAAGGTGACTTTTTCGAGAAGTGTTAGCGGTTCTTCAGCATCAGGTAGGGCCGGGAAGTGGAGATTACGGTACAGGATGATGGAGTTGAATACCAGGGCCAAGATAATCGAGATGTGATAGTGGACCAGTTTAAGGTTCAGATGGTTGAAGGTGAGGGGATTGATTTCTCTACCGATGAAGAAGTCCGGTAGGAATTTGTTGGACTTGGCGTAAGGATTGTGGTTGGCTTGTGGAACATAGCGAGATTTGATGAAGGCAAGGGTGGCGGTTATTAGCGCATAGACAAGACTTATGACCAACAGTTGGTTGTAGCCTTTGCTGATTGTTGAGATCAGAGGGTACTTGTAGCAATATTCGGCTACGAAGATTACGAGTCCGGTGAAAACGGCACAAGTTAGACCGGTGAAGGTGAAACTTTGCTGGCCCCGAATTTCATCGACGATTTTCACGGCTTTGCCGATGGGGAGTGCGGTCACGGCTGCTATACCCCATGTAAACAGCAGAAAGATGACTCCGATTTCCCGGTTGAAGTATGTCGAAAGGCTTTTGAATTCATCCAAATTAGCGGGTATTTTGAAGGAGCAATCCCGATGGGTGGCTCCGGAGCAGAAATGGTTGGTAAAGAATATGAAGGCCGGTACCAGGAGCAGGGCTGCAACTGCTCCCCAGGTTCCCCCGAATTCTTTGAGCTCTTGCAGTTGTTTGGTCGCACTTCGCCGGGCGTAAGATTTTTCTCCAAGTAGCCCATTGTCGTCCTTGCGGAAACTCTGGAATTCAATTTCTTCGTGATCGGAGAATTCCTGGGAGTCGTTGGCCACACTAACGGAACGGGAACCGGTGATACGACTGCGCTCGGTAGAGGTCACAATCGACCGTTGGCTGGTGTTTGGAGTTATGCTCTTAGCGGGGGAACCTTTTTTCGAAAGCTCCTCGGCTTCGTCTAGGATTATTGAGAGATTTTTATCTCGCAAAACCCGTTTGGAAGGAGGACTTTTGTCTCGCTGTTCCGAAGTTTTGCTCCTTGTTGTACGTCTGGGTTCATCCGGTGATACCTTCGTTGGTTTTGGGGCGGGTTTCCGTCCTGGAGATTTTCTCGAGGGTGATGCCTTTCTAGCAGGACTTGCTTTCCGGGCGGGTGATGCTTTTCTAGCCGGTGATGCCTTCCTGGCCGGCGAGGCTCTCCTAGCAGGAGATTGTTTCCTGGGTCGTCCGGGTGATGCCTTTCTTGCGGGTGATGTCTTTCTCGCGGGTGACGGTTTCCTGGCTGGGGGCGAAGGAGACCGGTTACGGACTGCCACCGATTTGCGACCCCGTTTGGCCAACTCAGCCGGTCCTGGAACTGCGGTAGCCGTTGTCCCCGTTCCGGTGGGAGCACCCCGTGTTGCTCGACGACTTTCCATTACTCCAACCTGCGGACCACAAAAAAAGGTCACCAAAAATAAGAAAACAACGGAGTAAATGAAACCAGTTTTACTGGCGATCTCGGAAACCAAAAATAGCACCAAGCTGAAGCCAAAAACGAGGTTATCTCCTAGATTTTCTTCTCGGAGGCCAAACTCTACCAGAAACTATTATTGTCTGTTCGCGCTATTTTTTTTTGTTTTTGGTCCCACTTCCACACTAAACAGTTTAAACACTGGCACTTGCTGATAGTGTGAAAATTTAGCAAAATTCCTCTCGCTCTCGTCGTTTCGATTTCACGTTTTGCTACGAAATCTTTCCCACCATCGCCAAATCATAACGGAATACAATGGAAGAGGAACGAGAAAAACGCGCGTCTCTTCCAAAACAATTACTCGGTACTAGTTTTCACCTAAATATTCACTCAAATCCGTAATACTTACCACTAAACTCGATGGTACTCGAACTCAGCTTAACTTCGCGCACAGTTTGATTACGGTTACAGATGTCTTCCTCGTTTAAAACGACGTAAATCGGCAGATTTTCTTTCACTTCACTCAAATCCCAAGCGTCAAATCGAAAAAGACGCCATCAATGAAAATGTATGCTGCTGATGTGTATGCGTTAAACCACCGACGACGGGCCAGCCAGATATGCTGCTTGCTTTCTGCTGGGGGAGTTGGCTGGTTTCTTTCCGCAGCAGAGAGGGCAGTTATCAACAGGAGAAAACACTAGCACTATATGGCGAAAAGGTTTAATATTGAAATGATTTTTTTTTTAAATTTGTACTTTAAAATCAATTATTTAGCATCATTGAGAAAAACTTTTATTAGTTGTAACATAAAAAATATAGATTTTCTAAAAAACTGTCCAAGATTGAAGAAAAATGAATTTCTGAGAAACAAAAGTTGAGTTTTTACGCCCTTTCGGTTTCGTTGTGAGAGAATAATGCAGTGCCCAGGGTTGCCAACTATTTTTCACAAAAGTCTGGAAGATTTTTTAAAAATGTCTGGAAATTTCTGCAAATATCTGGACACCTAAGTTTTGAAGGTGGCGACCTTTTTTCTGGTCCCCAGATCTCAATGTTACAATAGTATTTTTCTGTCACTATACCAGTCACGTGCTCCGTCTGAGTCTCAATTTAACATACGTCTTCAAAGCATTTGCCAAGGTTTCGAACCCTTATTGAATTCATAGTTCATAGGTTCTACTAATCATTTCCCCAGGGTGGCCACTCGAAATCCATTTTGGATTTCCGGCATTTTTCCCGACTTTTTTCCGCATGTTAACATGAAATTCCCGATTTTGTAAAGCAGGAAACAAAACAAAAATCCGAATATTTATTTTTGAAACCACCTACCTAGACCTAGATTTCTAAGATTTGCCTTTGTTTTTATATTTTTTCAAAAATCGTCCTGAATTGCCCGACCATGTAGAAACGTGTGATGGAAAGTATGGTATTTTTAAGTAAAAAATCATCGTTCTTTGAAACTACTATTTTGAAGATATTTTGCTCAAATTCGACCTTCATATAATTCAATATCAAATAAGCAATTTCAAATTGCTTAGCACCTGCTTTGACACGTTTTGTTCCAGATTTCACAGGATCCAAATATCTTTGGTAACCAACGCCCTAGCAGCGACAAGTCATCTGATGTCCTTTTAATTCTTTGAGACATTTTGAATTTCAGAGAAACCCCTACCTGAAAAAGGCCTCGTAATACATCATATGGTAATATCATCTGATTGGAAATGATCGACTCAAAAAATCAGGGGTATTACAATGGAACAAATATAAGGAAAATGAAATAATCGCTCTTGGTTTTATAATTAAAAACTCTCTGGAGTATTCGACCGAATATTCGTTTGGTCGAATAGTTCAAAAGGTCAATATTCGGTATTTGGCCGTTGACAGGTTGTTTTCCCTTTTTTTTTTTTTGTTTTAATAGGACTAGACATCTCTCGAGTGAGTATAACGAGCATGCTGGATTAACGATTTCGTTACGGTTATTCCCGTTGTTCAATGAAGCAAGTTAAAACTAGTCAAAACCGATCCAACAAGGTAGGAGGATCCATTTCGACCTGGTAGAAATCGGTCGAAGCCAATCGGAAAGAGATTGATGATCAACTGTGAATCAATTTTTACTTGTTTCGTCTTTTTCGTTCAAACTTCATTGAACAGACTTTCACCGAGCCAAAAATTCCCGACTTTTCGGGAGAAATTCCCGGCTTTTTCCTGCTTTTTTCCCGGTGGATTCCAAATCCCGTCTTTTTCCCGCATTTCCCGAATGGGTGGCCACCCTGTTTCCTGCCATATTACACCATGACAAAATTGAATTTTCATAGAATCTTAGAACAATTTATGTCCAAACACAAAAGTCTGGAATTGTCTGGAAGAAATGCCAAAAGTCTGGAAGTCTGGATACCTAAAAAAATGTCTGGCAAAAGTCCAAAAAGTCTGGAAGATCCAGACAAAATCTGGAAGGTTGACATCACTGGCAGTGCCCGTTATTTTGTTGACAGTGGCATTTTTGTTCCGTTATGTTGGTAGAAATGCGGAAGGGTTGCCATTTCCTTCGTGCTGATGTTCTGAAACTTTATTTACAAATCGGAACAGCTTATTTTTGGGCCTTTTGGCTGCAAAATCAAGTTAATTAATATAATTAAATTATAATAAATTAAATTTTATTTTATTTTTCCATCATTCACTAAAAGTCCACTTCAAACATTGAGCATTTCGCTTCCTTAGTTTTGACTTTCGGAACGTCATCGTTGGTATTGAATATGAGATTTTATATGACGACATTAAGTTCAATTATTGATTGACAGCAACACTGTAAACACTACCTGCATGCAAGGGATTGAAATACTTGTATGCAATTCCTCTGGACGCGCCATGCATCTGGAACAGAAAATTCTATTGTCTACATTCAGGCGTTAAAGCCTCGCTGGGTCTTGATGTGCTTAAGTGTATACCTATTTTTTTCCCAATAAGGAATCGGTACTTCGGTACGATTATAGATGGCAGTGAATCTAAATTCTTTGATATTAACTTTTTTTTGTTACGGATGATACCAAAAGCCATCTTTATTTGTCGTATTCGTTTAACTTTGGGTTGTCAAGTTTCCCATGATTAAATTGGTTCCCGATTTTATGCAGTGGCCCAACTTGGAGCTTAAAAAGACAGTCTCTAACGTAAAAAGTAAGACTGACAGAGAAGCAGGTGAGCAAAACTAAAAACTTGCAAAAATGTTAAATAGTTGCGTTAGTCTGCCTTTTAGTTTGATTTTTATCCACATTATTAACAGGTTAATCTTGCCTGCCAAAGTTTTTAGCTCATATGATACAGTCAAGTGAAAAATATTGATGAAAACGTAGGTAAGTGTAAGTACCTAAAGTTATGAGAAGTTTACCTGTATGCGTTTTGGCTAGCCTGTTTAATACAAATCTAGAGTTAGTTTTGATTAGGTCGTATGAACCAATATAACCAAAATTGAGTTTTTGACTGCAAAGGATTGATAAAAACGTATAATATCGTTACCTTTGCACAGGCCTTAAATATCTCACAGAACGGGAGCCTGTAGCAGTCCGCATGTTCGAAAATTCAACATTTACTCTCCGCCTTAAAGTAGGCCCAGTTTGTCCGCCCCTCGATCGATCTCGAACATAATATCGATTCGCGCGATCGACGGTTTGAGCAATGCGGTTCGATACGCTGAGGAGACGTTCATACATTCTCCCGCGAGGTGTTGAATTGTTTTAGTTAGAACCAATTAGCTACTGCGATTCTAATGCATCTGCCGAAATTCTTATCTCTTGAGATAATCTCATAGAACTCTCAGGGATTATGAACTTCCGCCGAGGGCGTTCGTAGCAAGATCACCTTCCCTGTTCTGAGAGCTCAAGGAGACGATCAAACGTTTCTTGAGTGTGATCGGCAGTGGAAGTGCGCGTGGGCCGAGATTGATTGGGTCCGAATTTTGGTAAATTGAAGTGCGGTCAGAACCTTCAATTATAATTAAATTATTATTCGTATGTTTAGGTATATAAGCTAGGGAAGTTGCGTGCCTAGATAGTTAGAGCGTGTGATTCGTTGCATCATAAAAACTGCAGGTAAATTGTGCGTGTGAGAATAAATCGTGCGTTGTTTTAATTTCTTTGTGTCGAAGAAGGCACAGCACATTTTTCCCACCAGAAGCGGATCAATCCATGGATCACGCAGCACTCCGCTGCTTAATTTTCCCGCCACACCAGGAACACCCGACGTTCAGACCCGTCTGAAGCGAGGCGCTCCGTCAACATCGCGTCTCGGGGGAGTGCCGGGAACTCCACGTGGCCGTGTGGGCCAACAGTTGTCACAGCCAACCAATTACCAACCCAAGTGCTGTTCAAGGTCAAGGCAAGGCAGCACAGCGTCGGTCGTCGACCTTTGACCGCAGGTCAAACGACACTTGACAACTCGTTTGTCGAGTTTCATCATCGCTGAATGTTAGCCAACACCTTCAGCGGGCGCTAAATCACCAGCCAGCACCTAACATCATCGGTGGTCGCCAAAATCGCCATCGAGGTCGCCGAATACTCGCCAGCCAGCATTCCGAGAGCATGATGACTCATCACCGCTAAGGAGTCATCATTCAACATCGCCAACGCTCTCATCTTCGTCCAGCAAGGAACAGGATCGCAGCATTCGGTGAGCCCATTCTAATTGGAGAGCTTTAATGTTCAACAAAGGGGTCATCCATATTTAAAGATCCATGTTGAATTATGTTTAATGCTAGCCGACGGTTAACATAGTCCCGTCACGAATGTAAAGCCAGAAGTGAGGTCGAAATTCCCGTGCCTTTGTTTAGGGAAACCCCTCTGGAAACATAAAAGCCCGGGCGCGACAAGCTATTACTGTATTTGTTTTCTCCACTCGTGGAGTGTTCCACCGTACCCGATAAAAACAAACACAAATCGTCGCCAGTGTATTGCTATCTCACTCACTCACACGCTCTCTCGCAACACTGGCAAAATTATCGGTGGGCCACCGTCCGTAAGCAGAACTCCGACAGGTCAAAACCAGTGCAACACCGTCCGAATAAACAAACAGTTTGACAGCACCTAGTGGTGCACCAGTGCAACACTAGTGCAACACTCGGCATAAACAAATACGGTATATGTTGCTATAAGCTTGTCGCCAAAGCACGCACGATTTATAAGGATACCTTTAGGCGTTTTATTTAATGTTGCACGCAAGTAGGATTAGATAGATTTAAAATGCCATAATCGAAGACCGTAGGAAATAAAATCTATGAATTGTAATAGTAAGTAGTGATTCGCTTTCGTTATTGATTGAAGAATTTGACCATACTGGGGTAGTCTGGGGAGGACCTGGGGGTTTCATGCGCAAATAAGCTGTCCTTTACAATCGGGGAATGGGAGGTCGTTAGCTCAGTGATGAGATTGCCAGGTATGGGCGATCTATAACTGAGTTTTTCTAAGGATTTTATGTTGATTGGTAGCAATTTCGTCATAATGTGTTAGTTTCGTCGCATTTTGGGTTAGCTATTTGGAAAGCCCTATCTGATCCGGTCCTTAATCACTTCTAAGGACAATTTATGGACTCGCCCTTAGCGGAGTCTCACCGGGCATATTAAACCGTGGCATACGATCTCCTAACGGAGTGGCGCTTAAGTCGTACGCCAGTAAGGGATCGGTCAGTGGCGGCTACAAGCCACCTTTAAAATAAAAATCCAGAAAAACTATAGGTTTTTTTTTGTTTATAATTGAAATGAGATTTAGGTACATTTACAGATTACAGGTTACATTTTTAAAGAGAAAGGTTTTTTCTCAATTTCTTCAATAATCTAAGCATGTATTCACTTATACAAGCTACTAATTAAACAAAAAGATAAGGTAAGATAACAAGGTAATAATCAAATCATCCCAAGAAGGGTAGGGCACCATCTTGGCCCATCCGCATTATCAGCCGGGCCAGATTTTTTGCATCGTCAAGTCCACAGTGTTCTTTACCTTCGAATTGTAGACCCCTCTGGGCTAATGCTTCCGGGAAACTCGACTGCCGATGGTAAAAAATCTGGATGGAGTGAGAAACATTCGTATCAATAAAACTCTAAGCATAAGTATCAACTGAAACGCACCTGTAGTGTATTGACTATTATTCAGGATTGGAATAGTTCTCTGCACACCTTGCCATATCTACCTTGTATTATGTCATATTGCTACCACCAGCATATACACATACCTTGGCTTGCTGACGGGCGAGCTGTCAGGTAGCCCGCCACTCGATCGGGGATTAAGTTGCAGACTGCGAAGAAGGACGGACGCGAATCTTACAACTGGCGACGATTGGAAAAATCGAGGAAATTAGAGGTAAATATACAACTCGTGGAAAACTCTTCTTGTGAGGAAGGGGAGGAAAACTTTAGCTAGAAAAGTGAGCTACTGGTGGCGGCTTGAATAGTGTGTTTAAACGCGAGAATCAAGTAGGATTTTCCGTGGGTCGAACTTTGCGAGAACCAAAGTGGTTCTCATGGCGTTGGCGGGAATCATAAGGATTCCCCCTGTATGAATAGCGAGAATTTCTTAGAATTCTCCTGGGGGCAAAGTTCGAGAGAATGTGGAATTCTCAAGGAGTAAGCGGAAATCTTGGGATTTCCCTGAAGTTGATTCCGAATCGGAAGGATTCAGATTGTATGACGGGACGCAAAGCTTGATGTTCAAGAGTGAGGTTATGTCAAAGAAAACTTTGCTCTGTCCAGGATATTCCCAAGCATGTTTTCTTTCCCTCCAGGCGTCATATTCGGGGTTAATTCACGTTGGAATTAATCGGAGTTAGATTCACATTTACAAGTAAATGAATGTGTTGAGAGTAAAGTTTTGTTTTTGTCATTCCAGATGGAGGAATCGCGAGCTGTTCCACCCTTTCGTTGCGATAGGATCGAAACGGGAAAGCTTGCTCGGGAGTGGAAAGCGTGGAAAGAGTCCCTAGAGTGTTACTTTGCTGCCTATGACATAACCGATCAAAAGGTTATGCGTGCGAAGTTGCTCCACCTGGGCGGCACTGCCTTGCAGTCGGTTTTCAAGAACCTTAAAGACCACGACCACGTCCCACTAGTAGCACTTGTTCCACGATGGTACGATGTGGCGGTGGAGAAACTCGATGAATTTTTCGAGCCACGGCATCAAAGTACCTCCGAGCGCAGAAAGCTCCGGCTGATGAAGCAGAACCCTGGTGAGAGGTTTGCGGACTATATCATCCGACTCAAGCAGCAAACTGCCGAATGCGGATTTGAGAAATACGGAGCCGAGATCGAAGAAGTTTTGAAGGACATTTATCTTACCGACGCTGTGGTCGAAGGATGCTCTTCGAATGAAGTACGCAGGATGATTTTGCTAAAGGTTTGTTGCTGATGTTTTTTTTATGAGTCAGACTGGTTTAATAGATAGGTTTTTTTGTATTAAAGGATTTACCCTTCGCGGACATTGAAGCGATTGGTATGACCCAAGAAAGTGTGGATCAGCAGATGGTTGAGATTACTTCGACCCAGTCGGCATCTCGCTCAGGAGAGAAAATATTTAGCGTTCACCCACAATCTCGGGACCGCCGTGCAGCTCCCAGGAATGACACCAACACCACGTGGCAGATGAAGACATGTTTCAATTGTGGCCGTACTGGACATTTTTCAACTGCTTCAAAATGCCCAGCTCGCGGGAAAGAATGCCGCAACTGTAAAACACACGGCCATTTCGAGAAGCAATGTCGTAAACGAAAGTTGCTGCACACAGGACCCTCGGAGAGGAAGCAGGTTCGGGTGATTGAAACCGTCAGCACGGACAACGCTCTACGTGTCGAGCCACTTGAGAATGAATACAAAGAAAACTCTACGCCGGATAAGGTGTACTACGCCTTTTACTCTGGTAACGAGTCCAATGTGCTTACCTGCGTCGTCGGTGGTATCCCAACGCAGATGTTGGTTGATTCTGGCGCTGATGCCAACTTGATTAGTGAGGTGGCGTGGACGAAAATGAAAAAGGACAACGTTGCGGTGTACTCTTCAATGAAAGGAAGCAATCGGGTGCTGCGGGCGTATGGAAGCAACAATCCTTTGACCATTTTGGGATCCTTCGTTGCAGATATATCAGTGGGTGTTAAGACCGTTCAAGCTGAATTTCTCGTCGTTAAAGGCGGTCAACGGTGCCTTCTCGGGGACTTGACGGCAAAGCAACTTGAAGTGTTGCATGTTGGACTGCCCGTTAATCGTGTCGAGATTGCTGCGCGTCCATTCGGAAAGATCAAGGGAATCAAGGCTTACATTCACATGGACCCCGAAGCTGTTCCTGTATTTCAACCTATGCGCCGGATCCCTTTGCCGTTGGAGGAGGCTGTCGCCAAGAAAATTGATGAATTACTGAAGCGTGATATCATCGAGGTCAAAAAGGGTCCCACCAGCTGGGTATCTCCTCTGGTTGTCGTAGGAAAAGCAAACGGCGAACCGCGATTGTGCGTTGATCTTCGGCGAGTGAACGAGGCCGTTCTCCGCGAGCATCACCCGATGCCGGTCGTTGAGGACTACATTGCGCGATTGGGAAGAGGATCTGTTTGGAGCAAGCTAGATATTCGTGAGGCGTTTCTGCAAATCGAACTAGCAGAAGATTCTCGAGACGTTACAACTTTTATGACTAACCGTGGACTATTCCGCTTTAAGCGATTGCCGTTTGGCTTGGTAACGGCACCAGAGCTTTTCCAAAAAGCTATGGACGAGATGTTGGCAGACTGTAGCGGAACCTATTGGTACATCGATGACATCATCGTCGAGGGAAAGGACGTCGAAGAACACGATGATCGTCTGGAGAAGGTACATTGATCTGCAGATTATTTGATAAAGCTTTATTTCTTGTTTCTTTTCAATTCTTATATAAAATAAACTAAATTTCTCGAACTTAACTCCTATCGTTATGAAATAAATATAACTGGGTCTTAGTAAGTGTTTTGTTTCTAGGTTCTTTCTAGATTGAAGGATAGGGAAGTTGAGCTCAAATGGGAAAAATGTCAACTGCGCGTGGACGAATTGGAATTCTTGGGGTATCACATCTCCAAACAGGGAATTAGGCCTTCCGAGGCGAAAGTAGCAGCCCTAATGTCATTCCGCGAGCCTCAGAATGAAGCAGAGGTACGTAGCTTTCTCGGCTTAGCAAATTATCTGAACAGATTTATCCCACACCTTGCTACTATTGATGAACCGTTGCGAAAACTTTTGGTCAAGAGTACTAAATTCGAATGGGGTACTAGAGAATCCGATTCTTTTCAATCAATCAAAACTGCATTGAGTAACGTGAGTATCTTAGGATTCTATCGAGTAGAAGACCATACAGCTGTTGTTGCCGATGCCAGCCCTTCTGGGCTAGGAGCTGTTCTACTCCAATTCGACCATGAAAATAAGCCACGCGTCATCAGCTTTTCATCCAAATCCTTAACAGAAACCGAACGACGGTACTGTCAAACTGAGAAGGAAGCGTTAGCCGTCGTTTGGAGCGTGGAACGCTTCCAGTACTATCTACTTGGAAAGAAGTTCGACATTATGACTGACTGTAAGGTTCTTGAACTTCTGTTTTCTAAGCGCTCAAGACCTTGCGCACGCATAGAACGCTGGGTCCTGCGACTGCAAACATTCGACTACAACATCGTACATGTCTCTGGTGATAAAAACATAGCTGATCCTCTGTCTCGCTTAGCTGTCCAAGAGCCGAAACCTTTCGATACTGCGGAGGAAATATTCGTTCGTGAAGTAGCCATGCAATCAGCTAATTGTGCAGCACTTACATGGAACGAAATATTGAAGGCTTCAGAGGCCGACAACGATATTCTTGAGGTTTTAGATATTCTGAAGGATGGCAATCTACAGAACTTGCCTGTAGAGTATAGGGTAGTTGCCAATGAGTTGTGCAGCTTCCAAGGAGTGCTGCTACGAAGCGACCGAATCGTTATACCTGTTTCATTGAGGGAAAAAGTACTAACAACAGCTCACGAAGGCCATCCCGGTATCGTGATGATGAAGGGTCACCTGAGATCCAACGTGTGGTGGCCCAAAATGGACCAGGCAGTGGAACGATTCGTCAAGCGCTGCAGAGGCTGTGCATTAGTTGCTGCACCAGAACCACCAGAGCCAATGAATCGTAGTCGTCTTCCTACATCCCCTTGGCAAACTCTTGCGCTGGATTTTTTAGGTCCATTACCTGAGGGACAACACTTGTTGGTTGTAGTTGACTGCTACAGCCGGTACATGGAGGTAGTTGAAATGGAAACAACGACTACGAAAGATGTTATGCGGGAGTTAATGATCATGTTTAGTCGGTATGGCATTCCATCCTTCTTGAAGGCTGATAACGCGCCACAGATTAGTTCGGATTGTGAGGAATTTCGGGAGTTTTGTTCGACTAACGGAATTAAGCTGCTGAACACCATACCCTACTGGCCTCAATCCAACGGAGAGGTAGAAAGGCAAAATCGGTCGATTTTAAAACGCCTTCGTATCTCACAGGAACTCGGGAAGGATTGGAGAAACGAGCTACGGCTGTATTTACTAACATATCATTCCTCCAAGCATCCAACCACAGGAAAATCTCCAGGAGAGTTGATGTTTGGACGTCCGATCAAAAGCAAACTACCGACCATTTCAAACTTTCCTGAAGACGGAGAAGTGCGCGAGAGAGATGCTCTCGTCAAAGAAAAGGGGAGAGAGTATAGTGACAGAAAGCGGCATGCAAAAGAAAGCGATATACGACAGGGGGATGTTGTACTCGCTAAACGGATGCGCAAAGCGAATAAATTGGACACAGAGTTTTCGAACGAAGAGTTCGTAGTTCAGCGTAAAGAGGGGACTGATACCCTTATACAGTCAAAGCTCACTGGTAAACAATACAGGCGTAGTTCGGCGCACCTGAAGAAGATCGAGGACCAAGAAACCATACAGGAGACTCACAGCGATGAACTACGAGATGTTCCGGATCTTATGCCGGCAACGGCTCAACATGAATCCGGACCTATGACGGAAACAGAAAACACACCATCGGAGACAGCATCTTCCCTAAGACCTTCAACTACACGACGAAGGAATGCACCGTCGAAGTACCAAGACTATGTTCCGCATTGATTTTCTGATTTTGAAACATTATTAAATAAATCTCTTATCGTTAAACTATTTTGCATTTTTATTTCAAAGGAGGGATTGTAGTGTATTGACTATTATTCAGGATTGGAATAGTTCTCTGCACACCTTGCCATATCTACCTTGTATTATGTCATATTGCTACCACCAGCATATACACATACCTTGGCTTGCTGACGGGCGAGCTGTCAGGTAGCCCGCCACTCGATCGGGGATTAAGTTGCAGACTGCGAAGAAGGACGGACGCGAATCTTACAGCACCCTATAAATGCCCCTAGTCCCTTACATCAATCCATTGACCAAAGTAAGCTGGTTTATTGATCGCTTTTCGCCAGCATTCGTTGTTCAAACATGCCCCCAAGTCCCAATCGCTCCACGTGGCAAACGCAACGTTCACTGCCGGATTTTTCTGGTTGCTTTTGGGAAGCACCAAGCCTCGTTTTGGCAAGATTTGGTTGAGCCATTTGTCGAACAGCAGCAAGCAGGTGGTAAGCGGAACACCTGCATTTACTTGATCCTGCCCGATTCCGGTTAGATCAATGCAGTATCGACTAAGTTGAGGATTTTCTTCCGGTTTCACGTACTGCTGAAATTTTTCCTCGAGGTGGCCGGTGTTTAAATTTAGCAGCACGGCTGGAAATTCTATGATTTCTTGATTTTTACGCATAGCTCTAGCAACTTTTGGCCAACATGTGGCTTCGAAATCAATCACCACCAGATATCGTAGTTTTGATTGGGAGAATTTGTAAGAAGATGACAACTGTGGATACCAATATCGGTTTTGCTGACGACTGCCTCTGGAAGTTAAAAACATTCATATTTCGTAACAAAACTAGGTATCCAACCATACTTACACATCATACGATCGAATATTCATTTCGACGTACTAAGAAACTATAATGCACTTGTAACCGAAAACGCTGGGAATAAAACTGAACTGATTTGTTTGAGTGTTAACAAAAAATAAAAGTTTTATTTTCCTAACAAACGAAGAATTCATGGAAACGGTAACTGTGGGAGGGATTCGCAATGCTTACTATATGTTCAACTTTTTTCTTCTTCTTGAACCAACGCTTCCAGCAATGTGGCACATTTTCACTCGACCAGCCAAACCGTTTTAAATTCTTCTTACTCAATGCAAAAAACCTTCTAAGTTTGAAATTTTTATTTTAAGAAATTATTCCTTTGCATTGAATACATTTTTTTTTGGTTGAAAGAAAATTTACTTTGTTTCCAAATAAAAATGCAATTGAACAAATGTTTTTGAATCAAAGAATTTGTTTAAAATCAAAGTCCAAAATTATTCGATTCAAAAAATTAATTCTTTCTTTCAAAAATTATTTATTTGAAACACAACCATAATTCATTGATTCAAAGAAAACAAGAGATTGAATCGAGAAAATGAATTTTTTGAATCAAAGTCAGTTTTGTTTTGTTTCAATATCCAAGTTTTCTCTGCGTGATGATAAGATAATAATAAGATAAGATAATCATAAAAAGTTAAATGTAAGCTTTCCTCTTCCCTTCCTATATTCCCAATTCTATCCTCCTACTGCTAGAAAAGAATTGTTTCACATAGAAAAATTTCTCGCATTGAAATACCATCCCATGCCAAATTTGGTTTTGTTTGCGAAGTAAATTCTTGAGTTATGCATAAACTTGAAAGGAAGTACCATCAAGTCACCATTCACCGCCCAGACACCATTTACCGCCCAAAATCACACTTTTGTTTGTATTTTGAAAAAAACTGGGATGTTTCCTCCAAAAATAAGACCTGTGTTCTGTGTCGGCATCATTGTTCGACCGTTTCACTGAAAAAACATCATTTAATTATGCTAACTATAGCCAGGAATAAAATGTTTGGTTTTTGGTTTCCGGGAAAATTGTTGAATTCGAAGCCTGTTAGCGAACTAATACCGTATTTGTTTTCACCACCCGAAAGTGTTGCACCTTCCAGGCTGAAAACGAGCATGAATCGAGTTTCGCACCCACCTTTGTTGGTGTACGTGAAATCGGCAGTGTCAACAGAAAACATCAAGCTGTCAAAAATCCATTACAGCTGGTATTTGTTTTCGTTTGACTTCGAAAATTGAAATGAAATTTACTTTAGTTGATCATTATCTTTTAAATAATATGAAAATTTTAGCATGAATTTATATGTTGAATTGTGAAGATTTCAGATTTATTTTGCTTGGTAGATTCGCCTCTGGCTCTGATGATAACTGCAATACCAGCTGATTTTGGGTGGTCTATGTTTGCTGCTGCTAGACTGCAGTTACCCCAGCTTGAAGGTTCCGGTATTTTGAACGTTTATTCCTCCCAAATACCTCGAGTACCTATTTCCGTTTTCAGATGACAAAAGAAAAATTCTTGGAAGTCAAATTGGCGAACTCAGATCGCGGAAATCGGGGGAGAAAATTTTGCTAACAGACCGAAACGAAATTCAAGCTCCCAATGCGGGTGTAGTCTCGAACTACCGTTTTTGAAGGGCAACGGGTGGGAATCCGGGACTTGGCGCAACCGAGCATCGTCACCCTAAGGCACGGCTCGAAGCAGAGTAGCTTCGATGCAGCTGAACGCTTCTTGCTGTGGAGACCAACTTATAGGACACTCCCGAACAAGAAAACTTTTCGATTTGGGCGATTCCACCAGATCTTTGGGTTGGCCTTGTTGCACTCGGATTTGCTGCTCTTTTTCGGCATCGCCTGGAACTGTTGCAGCAAGCCTTCTGGGCACATTTCTTCTTGGAAGCGTTGTTTGCTTTGGAACATGCCATCCAGGTGAAATTCTCCGCCTCTGTTGGAAACGGCACTGGTATTGAATCCAGAACAAGTCTCCGTTCTTGGGGATAATAAAGAGAAAAAAACAGCTCGAACGCAATTTATACGGTATAGAAATAAACCAACCAGCTGATATTTGTTTACATCGGAAAGCATGTGCTGTCAAAATTCATGATATTATTGGTGAGAGCGCAAGCAACACCGAATATTTTCAGAGTGTTCCACCGTCCACTTTATGGTGCACTACCAGTGGACTACCCATCCTGAAAACGAGCATGAAAACAGCAAAAAGTGCACTACCGGTAGTGCCCCGGTGCACCACCACACGAAAACGAATTCTCTATAAGCATTACTGTACTCCTAGGGCAAAAAGGGGTTTTGTTTACTAGATAGTACCTATTTGACCCAAAATCGACTTGAAACGATAGTTTTATTTTCGTAGAATAGATTTGCATCGGAAAATTTTCGATTTTTTCAATAGTTGTTGTTTTTTGAAGCGTTTAGTGATGGGCGGTAATTGGTGTATAAAAAAAAGTGTGGGTTCCTAATGACCGGTCACGCACAATTTCATTGTTGTTTACGCAAGTATTGTGTCAAATGTGTAAATTGTAAGAAGCATTTAGTTGGATTATGTTAGAAAATGATATTTTATCGCTGAAAGCAACCGGTTACTTGAGGCTGTTTGCCGGGAATCATCATTTTGTCAGTCAACGCACTTTGTTAAAATTTGTACAAAATTTGCGGTTAAAAATTCTCAAAATGTATTCTCTCAAGATCCAAAATATGGTTTTGACAGCTCGCTACATGGAAAATACTAAAAAGAACAGTTTCCGTGTTGTTAGATAGTTTTTCCTTAAGAAAACATTATCGATACCCGAAAAAGTCGAGTGGGCGGTAATAGGGCCAGTGGAACACCCCAATGTTTAGGTAATTATTTTGAAAAGCGTGCATTTTTCGTATTCCACTAAATTTTTTAATGAAACTGGATCAGTTTTGAGATGTATTGCAAAAAAAAGCGAATAAAAATCTGCCGTCGTTTTTTTATTAAACATGTTTGAAGTTGAAAAACCGCTTAACTGGGCGGTAGATGGTGACATGATGGTACCATCCCCCCTTCCGTTCTCCCCAGTGAATGGAGGGGTGAGAACTTAATATTCATAAAAGTATTTTCGTACTCAAATACTTTTTGATGGAAAATTTGGTTTCGTTTGCTCGAATAATTTTCGAGTTATGCAAAAAAAATGTATGGAAGCCCCCCTTCTCCCCTTATATCTTTCCGCTGAAATATGGTACCATTTGCTCGATCCGCTCTTCAGTTATACTGAAAATTGTAAGGGGGAGACCTCTCCTCCACCTTTCCATCCAACTTTTTGAAGCAGTGAGGGATACCAAATATTCATAGAAGCATTTCTGGTACCCAAATTTCGTTCCATGCTATATTAGGTTCCATTTGCTGTTGTAGTTCTAGAGTTATGCAGTAAAAATTGTATGAAATTCTATTCCCTCTTTCCTTTCTCTCCGCTGGAAGAAGAAAGGGGTCTCAAACAAACATTAGAACATGTCACGTTCCCAAATACCCGCGCATGCCAAATTTGGTCCCATTTGCTTAATAAGTTATTGAGCTATGTAAAAAATTATAAAAGAGGCCCCCTCCCCTCTTTATTTATCCTTACTGAAAAGAGAGAGGGGTCTCAAATAATCATAAAAATATTTTTCCGATCCAAATACCCTCCCATGCCAAATTTGGTTCCATTTGCTTTATTAGTTTTTGAGACTTCTTCAGGAGGAGTAGGCGATGCTGCTTGCCAATCGCACGCGTTTTTCAGTCCGTCCGCGAAAATTTTATAAAATTTAAATTTTTTCATCGTAAAAATGATATGGAACTACCAAAAAGGGTTCAAATGTGATGGGTGGGATAAAGTTTTAAGGTGTTAACGAAATGTTCCGCGATTTTCTCGTGAAATACGTTTAATTCAATCAGAAAGTTTGCAAAACGGGTGGCAGCGTAAGCGACGTGAAGAAATTGTTCTTTGTGCTTGGTTAAGTTTGGGAAAAGTGCTTAATGTGAGGAGTGTCTGGAAAGTAGTCACTCGAATAAAACTGATTTAGTGGGGTTAAAAAAGCTTTTAGAAAAATGTGTGCTCGCAAACGGCGGTTTTTTAGTCTAAACGGTGCCGTAGAAGTGAAAAATGTGGAAAATGAAAAACTAAAATCAAGAGAGTTTAGAATGCATTGCAAAAATAGACATGGGGAAGGTTCAAACTTATTATTAGGTTATGAAAATTGATTAAGACAGTGTTCAGTAAAGTGTTGGTTAAATCCAGGAATCGAACAAAAGCCATCATTGGCTTCGCGTATTCAAGGTTTCACTTGTAGCCGTAGGGAAAAGAAGAAAAAATCCACGTTGAGAAAACGGGGGGATTGGTTTCACAGGTTGCTGAGATGCAGTTCGGTTTTACGCGTTTAACATATACAACGCTTGAGTCTTGCATACGGTTCGACAGAAGAAAAATATCTTTTGAAATGGGTACATCCGAAGTTTTGTTTAATGGAAAGGTTGAGAACTAAGGTAATAGTTTGACGCCTAGAAAAAGAAAGGATTTTGTGCGGGGAAAGGGAGGAGAAGTGTTCGTTCTGGAAGACTACCGAAGAAAAACTCCGAAGAAAAAAACCGTCAAACGATCGATAAGTATTGTTGTAGTAAATAAATGAATTAAAGTTTTGATTGCTTATTTTATTTTCCATAAATCTTATTTACCAAATAGGATGTGCTTTTAAAATTGGACAATTTAAATATGCACCCTTTGTCGAAAATAATTACCAATCCAAATTTGATCTAATGTTTTGCATTGAATCACACATTTTCAATGTCTTTTAGAAAAATTGAAATAATAAAAATTATAAGAACATTGAGATTGGATTACTAAGTATTCGAAAGTTTTTTTAATTACTATTTACGTAAAACTGATTGTATATGTTTTATAGAAAACTGTCGATTTGAGTTAATATCTATTATAAGGGTACGTTTAAAAAAAAAACCTTTCGAGCTCAAACAGGCCTCGGAAGGTTTAATGTTCTACTAATATTTTTTGTTTCTCTTCTTTATTTTCAAGAGCGAGTAAAGGCGCTTTATCCTTGGTCGATGACCAGAAATGATTGTACACTGAAATCCAAAACAATTCAACTAAGAAAGCTTAAACTTATATTTTCAAGATACGTTTATTAATTTCATAAAATTCTACAAAATGCTTTTGTTCAGGTTTTGTGATTTCTGTGTACAAAATAAATCATTTCCAGCCGCTAAAGGATGGTCCTAGTGATTGGAGTAGTAAAGTTTCTTCACCAAGAAGCAATTTCTTAGCATGCTTCCAACGATACTGCCCATTTGAAACGTATGGTACTGGTGGTCCACGTTTCTTCCTGTTCCTGTGTTCCAGATTGTGTGGGACGCCAATGGACGTATGAATGTGTAAGCACATTCTCTCTGGGTAGGCATAAGAATCTCCATCATTAGTATGCGTACGAGCTACAATGCAAGCGTCAGTCAGCATCGGATCGGATCAGCAACCGGTGGGTGATTTCGTGTGGCAAACGAAGTTGCACATTTGGCAACCGAAACAGGACCGTAATTGATTTTTTTTTGTTCCTGCACCTGCATTGCTTTCAACTCAAACAAATATCTCTACGGAAATTACCCACCGGAGTGCTAAAGTGATTGGTAAATTTTTGTGACATTGGAAATACAAAGCCAGAGACATTGAGTTAAAAAAAATTGCTTGTCTGTGACCCCAGTGACTTTGGGAAGGTTGCGAGTTGGGAGGACCGCAACAAGTAAAAACATGCGTGTTGGGAGGACCGCAATATAAAAGAAATTTGCGAGTTGGGAGGACTGCAAATCAGAAAAGTTGCGTGTTGGGAGGACCGCAGTATGGAAAAGTCTGCGTGTTGGGAGGACCGCAGTGTTAATAAAAAGTTTGCGAGTTGGGAGGACCGCAATGAAAATTAGATAATTGCGAGTTGGGAGGACCGCAATGCAAAATTAGATAATTGCGAGTTGAGAGGACCGCAATAGAGAAAATTGTGCGTGTTGACCGCAATGGAAAAAGTTTATGTTGGGAAGAACGCGAAAAAAAATTAGTTGAGACCAATTCAAATTGAAATCGAAATCGTCGTGATGAGATTAGATCGCATTGTAGGGAACGCAAAAAGATTGCCAACAATGGAAAAAGCTTTTAAAAAGATGCTATTGCTATGCGACTCAGACGCTACATTGTTTTTAACAAATGGAAAATACAGGGAAAATATCATTTGCCGGATTCTAGGCCACAACTAGAAGGACAAAGCCAAAAAGAGACAAATATGACGAAAGATTGGTCTTGCATGGAGTCAAAAATAGAACATCGTGAAAAACTTTGACAATCAGGAAATGGAAGGTACAGCAAAAAACAGGAAGGTCAATATATTTAACAGTGAATAGTGTTAGGCACAAGGTAGCCTTGGAACACGTTAGAATCAACAGAACTGCAGAAAAGTTACATCGTAGAGTAATATAGAAGTTACATGGAATGGAAAAGTATCAAGAACATATACGTAACACCAAGACAATCAAGATTACTTTTTTGAGAACAACTTGTTTTGAAAAACTTCCTAGAAATGAAATGTGATCCATTTGGTTGAAATTAACGAACTTCAATAAAAAAGGATACCCTATAGAAAAAACTGTGATGAAAGTAATGGGTAAGGAAAAGATGTAGACTCTTTTAACTGTAGCAAAGATGAAATTGGTGTGACAACGCACTGAAAAAAAGGAAACCAAAATGAGTAACACCAATAGGTAAAAATGCTTAACGAAATTGAATAGATTGGAAAAACTGAAGCAAGTGGATATGGATTATAAATAATGATATGAAATAGTGATTGAAATTGAGAAATAAATCTAACATGAGTAGCAAAAAAAAGCTTTTAAGCAATCAATTGCTGTAGAAAATTTAAAGATAAAAGAAAAATAATTAAACTGCTGTGATGAGGATGAATCTAATGGGGTAAAATAAAGAATTAGTGCAAAAATATAAACGGAACATTGCCTGGAAGTTCAGACTGGAGTATGTGGGATATTAAATAGATCTATGTTTGGTAAACATAAATCCTCCGGTATTTGGAACTTTTTTTTTAAAGCTAACAAAGTTTCTAGGAGTGGAATACAACATCGCTTTTGTGGAAATTTTTATGGATTCATTATACGCAAATTGGTTGAATGGGTTCTTATTTAAGTACATTGAAACAAATTAGACGAGCATGGTGCAAAAAAAACTGAAGGCATGCATATTTGTGTAATTTTCTCAGACGACTATCTAGTGAAACGTTTGCATTACTGTCTAGGATTGACCATTTCTCTGAACGATTGAAAAGCATTGGTGAACACCTTTACTTCTATTATTCTGAGTTGATTTAAATGGTCGTCAGACTATGAAATACCATTACAGAATTTTTCCATTTGATTCTTTTGAAGCATAATAAAAAAAAATTATTAAAAAAAATGCAAGCATGACAGAAAAGTAAACAATTATTTAAAAAAAGGCATGATTCGTTAAAAACTAAACAACTGACCATCCTGAGTTGTCACTTCTTATGAGGCGGCAAATTGACTGAGAGAAATGAAATGGTTACATCTAACATCTGCTCTGTGAGATTTATAATGTGTAACCGTGAGCAATTTGACGCTCTCTGTATGAGTTGCCTTCTGCAAATACTAAGAAAATATACGTATTTAAAAAAAAAAGTTTTCTCAGGTCATTCTTTGGAATTTTTATACAGAGTCCATCATTTTTTTTTCTTGGTACAAAATTCATCGCAGACGAAAAATATTATTTTTCATAAGGCCACTTTGCACACACAACGACAAAACATCACATTATGTATTGTTGTTTGGCGCACCATTAGCGAAAAAAAAACTTCCTCAATAATACCCAGGCATGAGGCAATGATAATGGGAATCGGTGTGCAATTAGAGTGTAGTTGTGGTGGCGCGCAATCAAGAGTGAGCCCATCTTGAATACAAACACCTCTTCAAAATATTTTAATGCCCACCTCGGTGAGCAGAAAGCGGGGCAACTCAAGAGAGAAGAAAAAGTTGGAAAATAATGGCTATACATGGGCGCCGTGCTCGTCGTAGTTCAGAAAACACCGCGCTGAGTGTGTAATGTTCAGGCATGGGCATAGTTCGCTTATGGCCCCGCGATTAAGAGTATGATTCAAAGGAAATAGGAACTCGAATCTGAAGATAGATTAATATCTGTGCTCCAAACTACAAATCTCAGATATTTTGGTTAGGAACATAAGCGAAATTGCAAAATTTCAATAACAAAATTGACAGCACTTTCTACGCTTTTTGAAAGAGCTTCAATTGAGGACTATATTCATGATAATTTGATTAGACGTTCGGGTGAGGTGTTCTTCTATACATTTGGAATCTGCAAAGCGCTTGTTTTTCATTCGCTAAAAAGGTAGAATGATAAATGCAAGGGACTGCAGTGGAGAGAGAATTCTTTGCATTTGGAATGGTAATGATCAAAATTCCACAACTGCTTAACAAATCGTAACAATTTGCAACAATTAGCACATTTTCACTCTCTCTGAGCACCAATTTCTCTCATTTTAAATGAAACCTTCTAATTCTCTCTAACAAATTGCAACAAATTATAACAAATTCCATCATTGGCTGCAAAATTTGTTTGATCATTGACGATGATTCTCCGTTTATCTCAGTCCCCTAGATAATTGAGAAAAAGCATTGATGAAGTGAGTATTGGCGAAAAGAATTAATGATATTATTATCAGTATTTTTATTAAAGAGACACTCAGCCACATGCAGGACTATCTTTAATGAGAACAGAATAAAATTGAACAAAACATTTCGATTTTTTTTTCTTCTTTTTTTCCGAGAAGAAGGGACATGTGTGGGACGCCAATGGACGTATGAATGTGTAAGCACATTCTCTCAGGGTAGGCATAAGAATCTCCATCATTAGTATGCGTACGAGCTACAATGCAAGCGTCAGTCAGCATCGGATCGGATCAGCAACCGATGGGTGATTTCGTGTGGCAAACGAAGTTGCACACAGATGTCTCTGCGTTCTCTGCTCCACGGTAGGCCCAACCACTTTATGTTTTTGATCATTTCAATGTTTTTATGTTAAAATAATCAAACACATGAACAAAGAAAAGAAGAATAATAACAAACTTGTGTTATTCTTTGGGACTCAGACATAAGTTCTGGCTGTGGAAGTACGATTAGTGATTAGTGATTAGTGATTTGCTTTATTAGTTTTTGAGTTATGTAAAAAATATAAAAGAGGCCCCCTTCCCCTTTCTACTGGAAAAAGGGAGGGGTCTCAAAAAATCACTGACATATTTTTCGTATCCAAATACCCTTCCATGTCAAATTTGGTTCCAATATCTTGATTAGTTTTCGAGTTATATGAAAAATTGTAAGGTAGCCTCCCTCCCCCCTTCCTATCACACCTTTGAGAGGAGGGAGGGATACCTTATATTCACAGAAATATTCCTCGTTCCCAAATACCACCCCATGCCAAATTTGATACCATTTGCTTGATTGGTTCTCGAGTTATGCGAAAAATTGTCTTTTGTTTGGGAGGCCCCTCCCCTCCTTAATGAGAGAGAGAGGGGTCTCAAACCATTATAGGAACCTTCCCCGGCCTCCTATGCTCCCACCTGTCAAGTTTCACGAAAATCAGTTCAGTAGTTTTTAGTAGTTATAGATAGATAGATAGATTACTGGCTTTGTTTTGGCAAATAATCCATTCTTATTATTCACTGTCGAAAATTACGAATGAAATTGAAAAGTTTTCTGGAGAATGTAAAAATGTTTGTTAAAGTTTTCGTCAAAACTCAATTCGCTTCAAAAGTCGAAAGAAGTTTATAATGGAACTAAAAATTTGCATAGAATTTTCATAGAAGTTCATAAATAGTGATAATGAACAGCCTACATTTATTGGGAAAAAGTCAAGAAATAAATCAATTTTAGGATTGTTTTTTTCTAAATTGAATTTGCAAAATGCTTCGCGGGCCGCAAAAAAAACTGTCTTAAGGACCGCGTGTTGCTCATCCATGCCCTTAGCTTATATTAGGGAAAAATTTACACGACATTCGATCGCGGGTCCTCCCTTAAAAATTATAGGTATTTATTTTGAATTTTTTAATTTGATTTCTATCTCTGGATTTTTATAACTTAAATATTATTAAATTACCCGGAGGCCCGGGGATATTGCCCCCCTCCCCATCGGCTTCATTCCCCCCTCTTAATCCGGCCTTGGATTCCATCAAGGGTTTTACATAAACGAAAGAGTTACATTTTTTTCGAGTTCATTTTTAGTGTATCGTCACTGAAAGGGATGTAGGAAGTCAATCTGAAATTATTCCCAAGATCAGATCTACGTTATTATTTAATTTTTTGGACGTTCATCTAATTTTTGTGACTCATCTCCGCTCGGGTTACACGAGTATAATCGCGTTGTTGGTGTTTGTAACGAGACTCAGCAAATCGACAGTTTCCATCCACATGATGATTGCCAAAGGACCCACCGCTACCTGTTCCAGCTGCTTGTTGGGGGCCACACAACTCACAGCTACACTCCGGTATCCAACATCGTGGTTCAGTGTGTTCGTGCACTCAGAAGCCATATGGTATTAATGTTACTTTCGGAAACTTCATCGGGTCTGTAACTAAAGTGTAATATATTATGTGGGTTAGTTATCTCATTGTGGGAAAAATGTAAATTTGTGTGGTCAAATCGTTGAAATATGTTTCGTGACATTTTGTGTACAATTCAACCTTTAGAAAATCGTTACATATTAGTATAATAAACGTAAATATAATATATTTTCGTCGGTTAGTTGTTAATCTCTTTATCTCAGCCGAGGTTGATCTCCCCTGATCCACTGATTGGTGTGAGTGCGGTAGGAAAACAACTTTCCGATACGGAGTTGTGTACGTTTCTGTTGACTATCTCCACTAAAGCCGATCGTGTCGTTCGCCAAAGACACCACCAAGACACAAGAAATAACCCCAACTTGTTTGCTTTGCTTGCTGCACCCGTTCTTTTTCTTTCCGTGCGTCTTTTGGCCGAATGCTCCCGATCACGAATCGTGGGGGGAGCCCTCACTCTCACGACTTTTGTTGGGGTTTCTTCAGTCAGTTTAGGAGTTTTGCTTGGTTGGGTCGGACGCACGTTTTTGATTCGAATCCAACCGTGGATTTGGCACCGATCGTTTTGCGACGACTACGCGCGGCGGATGGCCTTTCATTTTTTTTCTGAGCCAAAAACCCACGATAGTGTTCTGCTTCTGTTCGGTGGTGACTTCAACGCGATTGCCTGTGCGCTTGGAGCGGCTAGGCGACGAACCTCGTTTTTTCAATTTGTTTTCTTGTGTGTTTGTTGATGGTGATTTTGTGCAACTACCCACCAATTGCTGGTAGTGAGTAGCAGCTTTCGGGAGACACAACATTCCTAAAACGGTCGCGACTTATACACGAAATGCACCGAACCCAGTAGCTAGCGAGTGCCCTGGGACCCTGAGGTTTGGCCGCATTGTGTGTCCCCGTGAGACGTTCGTGCTTCGGTGTGAGTGCTTCAGCATTTTTGAGTCCGTGGGGGCTATTGTGCAATACCGTGTTTGGTGAGTGGCCTCGATCACTGGCATTTCTCACAATAATCGTGAATTGTTTCGGCTTTGGATCCGGTTTGATTTGAGGAATTCGAACGTGCGTGACAATCAGTTGGTTTCCGGGTTGGGGGATCTCCAAAATTTGTGAGGCATCGATTCCTCCGATTGATTCGTTAAGGTGCAATAGAGAAAGAAAACCACTAAATCCACTATCGATGCACAACCCCTCAGCAGGGGGAAATTGTGCAATCCACAATCGATTGGTGCAGCTTAGCCTAGAGCCGTTTGGTTGCGCGAAAATAAAGCACAAAAAATGTGAAAATCGTAACTCCGTGCTTCGGTGTTTGTTTTTAATAAGCCAAGCAGAAAAAAATTATAATTGAAGAAGCAGCAGCAAAAAAATGGCAAGTGAAAATGCAAAAGTTTTTCGTTATCACAATCGTGCATAATCGCAGACCAAATTATAGGAATTGAAACACGCGAAGAGGAAACACGGATTCAAAACACCTGTGCGTTGCACCGAAAAAAAAATTGTTTCTTTCCTATCGGATACGGATTGGAACAAGCGAAATTGAACCGATTCTGAAATTGCATGAATGAATGTTTTTTCTATCTCCATACGTTCGGGAGCTGCAAAAGTGTTTGTGTTTAAAGGAAAATTTGGTTCAGCAAAAAACGTCTCCCCCAGAAAAGTGTAAACAAAAAAGTTTGAAAAAAATCTAACCTGCCCTAAGAAAGCTTACCATTCGCGAAAATTACAAGTAGCACACTTGTTTTACCCCCTTTTTGTGTGAGTGTTTGTGTGAAGTTCGTGTGTTTGTTGTGAAGATGAAACAGAAACAGCGGCAGCAACATCAACAGAAACAGATGCTGAAGATGGGCGTCCGTTGCGGAAAATGCAAATCAATTGCATCGCTCTGTCTGCTCTTGTTGGCGAATTTCTTCGGTGGATTTTCGTTGGTGCAATCGGCGGCACAGCAAAGTGAGTAAGACTTAAACAACACATCAAAAAACTCTACCTTGCTTACTGATTTTGGGGCATAAGCGCTTCCATGCGGCTCTTAATTAACATTTTTCCCAGCCCGGAAAGTTTTGCATACTTATCCACTTGCCGAACGACGAGTGTTTTTGTTTGGACTAAATGAAGCGATGATGGAAACATAATCTCTTAAGTTGTATAATAATTAAGTAAATGTAGTTGACTGAAATCCTTCAAGAAAGCGTAACGTGAGAAACAGTTTTAAATTTGGCAAAAAATGAGATTTAGGTTCAAAATTTGGAATTCAATCTTCGGAATTCAGATTCAGAACTCAGATTCAGATTCAGAATTCAGAATTCAGAATTCAGAATTCAGATTCAGAATTTAGAATTCAGATTCAGAATTCAGATTCAGAATTCAGAATTCAGAATTCAGATTCAGAATCCAGATTCGGAATTCAGATTCAGAATTCAGATTCAGAATTCAGATTCAGAATTCAGATTCAGAATTCAGATTCAGAATTCAGATTCAGAATTCAGATTCAGAATTCAGATTCAGAATTCGATTCAGAATTCAGATTCAGAATTCAGATTCAGAATTCAGATTCAGAATTCAGATTCAGAATTCAGATTCAGAATTCAGATTCAGAATTCAGATTCAGAATTCAGATTCAGAATTCAGATTCAGAATTCAGATTCAGAATTCAGATTCAGAATTCAGATTCAGAATTCAGATTCAGAATTCAGATTCAGAATTCAGATTCAGAATTCAGATTCAGAATTCAGATTCAGAATTCAGATTCAGAATTCAGATTCAGAATTCAGATTCAGAATTCAGATTCAGAATTCAGATTCAGAATTCAGATTCAGAATTCAGATTCAGAATTCAGATTCAGAATTCAGATTCAGAATTCAGATTCAGAATTCAGATTCAGAATTCAGATTCAGAATTCAGATTAAGAATTCAGATTCAGAACTTTTTCAAGATCTGTGAATTTTACTAGGAAACATAATTTTTCTGATTCGTCGCATCATGAATTTTTTTTTCTTACACCCTAAGCTATCATGTGATGGTTGAACCCTCAAAATCTCAGACATATTGAAATTTTGGGCCACCCTTATGAACTTTTTTTTTTGTAAATACTGAAGAATCGTTAAAGAAGGTTTAAATTAATGATGAACTTCTCTGAAGACCTCAAGTAGTTAGAAGAAGTTAGAAGAGTTTAACTACTAGTTATTCGAGTTCTAAGGAAATACTGAAACTTAAACGAAATTGCAATAAAATTCAAAACCAAATATAATCTTAGATATTTATGAAAGCATAAGTCACAACGATTTTCAGTTTTCAGCTAAGTTGTAAAACAAGTTATATGTGAGTAATTTAATTTTTTTATGCATCGTATCAATGATCGATTTTACTCAAAACTGATTTATTTTGAGATTTTCACACTCCATCACACTAAAACTAGGGATGATAGGTAAAATCGAACAAAACTTTTCCTACGACATAATCTTCAAAACTAGAACATATGCACAGCATAGGCAAAAATTCTGTTGAAGCCCAAATTAGTTATCCATATTTATTTTTTACCACAAGAGTATTGACTATGTGATTTTTGTTTTGTTTTCAAGACAGCATATTTGAATTCATTTGACCAAATTTCACAAATTTTGAAAGAGTTCCGACAGGAATTCATTATCTTGACCTAGTTCACCGAAGGTTTTTAGCCTTTATACTTATTTTACAAAATATTTTTAATCGTTGTTTAAGAAATTTATCTGAGGACCACACTTTCCTCTTGCAAGCAATATATTAGTGCATTGAAGAACTGATTTTTTTTTAGATTTTAGCAAAGTCTAATTGTACGATTGTCAATATTTAAAAAATGAACATTTTTAGGAAAACATTATGGGTTTTTGGGTTGATATTCTTAGGAAAACATTATGGGTTTTTTTCCAGATATGATTGAAAAAAGCCCGGATTTTACACGCATTTTTTCACTTTATTTGGCAAATTAAACAAAAAAAAATTCTTTTGTGAAATTTTAAAAACGAAATTTTTTGAGCAAGTTTTATAAAAATAAATATGAAAGAATTTTTTGAAAGCGTTAAATACGAATTAAAATCTGTCGATGAGTTTGGATGGAATTTTTTTCAAGTTTTTTTTTTAATTTAGTTGAGTAATTTGTGGGTTTTGACAAAATTGGCCTGGATATCGCCCGGACTTTTGGTCGTCAAATTTAAAATCAAACGCATGGATTTCGCCAAGTTTTATTTAATTTAATTTGCCAGCATTTGTCCGGCCCGGAAACGTGCTGAAAAAAACCTGGTAGCCTTAATCATGCAACAGCAGGGTTGGGTGCAACATTTACCACAACACATATTCAATTTTTATTTAAAAGTAATGTAACAAAGTAAACATTTAATGATAACAAAATGATGATGACATAGTTGCTCACATTGTGAGATAGTTTTTTTTTTAAGTTTTTGATTCTCATAAAAATTTAAAAAAAAACGAGCAATAGATGGGTACAAATTTTAACATTTTTCAAAGCCATAAAATACTTTACCCAGTATAACAGATTGGCATAATGATATCACCTGCAAACTTTATATTGCTCTTATTATCCTATACCAGTGGTCGGCAACCTTTTGAGTCGGAAGAGCCAAAAACCTCAAATTTTCTAAATTTTGGAGTTTGAAAGAGCCAAATTAAACATTTTTTTTTTTTATTTAAAAAAATGAAAATAGGATGATCAAAGAACATAACTTTTACAAAAATAACTTAAAATGCGTTAAAGTTTTTTTTCTAACTTTTGGATTTTTCTTTTCATTCTGTTTCTGATTATCTTCAAGAACATGGATTCTCTTCTGAATCGTCAACTCTTCTTACATGGTTTGAATGTATATCAATATTAATACGTTGGCAAAAATCGAGTCAAGAAAGTTTTAAGTGCATATAAAGCTTATATGAATACTTTGCATGATGATATTGCGAAGAATTTGAACTTATTCACAAAAGCAGAATGTTTATAATTTCTTCGCAAAAACAAGCTTTTAAAGTAACGAAGCAAAGAGAAATATTTATTTTTTTTATTGAAAAGCTTTATTAAGACACTCACCAGATTTAGTAAATTCTTTCCAAAATCTAGAAGTATGAGGTAGAAATCGACTAAAACTTACTTAGTTGAAAATTTTAATCTTCAAAAATTATGCTCCTGACAACTGGTAGAATTTTAAAAATTCATGACATGAATCAAACGAGTCTTCAGAATTTTATGCATCTGGAAAATTCAAAAATCTCATTTCACGTCACATGTGATTCTTTAGTATTGTTCGTCCAATTCGATGAAAAATAAAATTTGATACATTGTATATTCATCAATGCTTGTCAAAGCTTAGTTTGTTAGAGTAAAATGTTGTTTGACCAGTATAAATCTCTAAAAATGAAATTATGTAGCCTTCATGTAAAAACCGTGACAAATCATAAAGAAACAATACATTTGAACTGGCAAAAATCAGTTTTTATCTATATTTTTAAAGTTTTATAAAAATTAATAAAAATTAATCAATGATGATTAACTCTCAAACGCAAATGAAAAAAAAAAATCCGTTATCGCAAAATTGTTCAAAATTTGTGTGCTTTTTGTGCATATTGGCTGCACGCATCACACTTAAAATTTCAAATATTTATGTTCAAAGACTCAAAGGTTTACATTTTTTTCAACACATACTATTACATTATTTAAAAAGTACTGCTTCAGGGCGTCAATGTCAATTTAGTTATTGGAAACAAATATTTAGCCTGTGGTGAAATTTTCCAATAGTTTTTTACCGAATTGTAATTACTATTTATTCTCAATGATGATTCGAGTTTGAAAAGCTGTCAAACTTAAATTTGTAATTCTCAATTCTTATTTTTGGAATTTTGCACTTCAATTTCATCTATTCACTTTTTTTAATCCGTTATTTATTGAACAGGCTTTTCAGAGCTTTTCTGTAAGTATCCAGGCCGGGTAAATCCGGGCATTGGGTTTCTAAATTTAAAACTCAAAACCGGTTAACCAGGCAAATCCAGCCAAAATCAATGTAATTTTTGAAAAAGGCAAGAAAAAAGCTGAAAAATTAACACACGAAAAGAGATTTTCTTTACCAAGGCACATCAGAGGCGTTCAAATCTTATTTAACAATTTAAAAAAAATGCATGCGAATTAATTTTGTGAAATTAGTGGAAAATTGGGAATATCATAAAAAACTGTGAATAATCCTGGAAAAACCGGGGCTTTTTCCTCGATAAACGGCAACCAGACCGCGCCTGGCATCATCCAATTTTTCCTTTGAAAAACTGGGCAAGCCCCGGATGAAACGGTAAATTGGAATGCTAATGGCCGTAAGAAGGGGGGGTGTTTTGGGAGTTAAACCCTCTCCTATGAGGGTCCTACAAAAGCCAGAGAGGTTTTTTACTCAACACTTAATTTTTGGTTCTCAATAAAATTTTGATGATTGAGTAAGAGCAAGTTCACTGGTGGGAAAAGTCGTAGAAATTTTGACATTTTGAAAATTGTACCATGCAAAAATGTTTTCAAGATTTTGGGGTGTTGTATTTTTTACAACACTCTTTCTATTTCAGCCGTATGTGATAGAAATATTGCTATTTTTGCATCACAGTATGCGAAACTACAACACGTGTTGTTAAAAAATTTGAAGGCCACAGATCTTGAAAATATTTTTGCATGGCAAAATTTTCAAAATGCTCAAAAAAAGACAAAATTTCTACCACTTTTTCCCAACACCAGAGAACTTGCTCTAAGGTTATTCAAGTAACAAACTTGACTTAGAACTTTAGCATCCATTCTAATTCAAGTTAAGTCATACCACACTAATCCAAGGCCCAGGTTCAAAATTCTGCTACAGTTATTCAAAATTTTCTCACTTGTTGATTGAAACTCAGTCTTTATATTGAATTTTAAGTAAGAATCAATTCATTCCAGCAATTTTGGTTCCAAACTGTCAAAATCGTAATTGTATTTCTGTTTTTATATTTTGTTTTCTGTATCGAGTTTAAGATTTTTTATTTGAAATTTGAATAATTATTGGAAACTTTTGATAGAAAGCTAAAGTTTTCAAATCCTGGTTCTTACAAAATTTGATCCATGAATTTCACAATGCGTATGCATTTTCAAAATTAAAAAGGTTTATTTTCAGAAACCGTCCTGAATATTTGTTTTGTTTAAAGATTAAAAATTCTTGAACTTAATTCTAAATTCAGGTATATCCAAGCTTTAAAATGGCCATCCACAACTGAAAACATGGAACCAGATCTTCATTCGAAACTCATATAAAAATTCAGATTCGTAAGTCGGATAAAAAAAAACAATCTATAATTATAGATTCATGCTTGAGGGCTCTGGAATTTCACAATTTGGTTCATTTTTTTTATTCTGAATTTGAAATAAGATTTAGAAAGCGTATTGAAATTCGGAAAAAGATTCTAAATTCAATTTTTGAATGCAGGTTCAGAATTTGAATTTAGAAATAATATTAAAAATTCAATTTCCGATTTAGATGGTAAATTGAGTTTTATAACGTTGATTGGTAATTTTAAAATTTCAGCTTAAGATCACAAAAATAAAGCAAAACTTGATTTTATTTGGAAGTTTGTTTTATGAAAAAAAAAAAAAACGATTTCTATTCATGAAATAATCATCTACAGGATTTTTGCTTTGGAATTGATTTTAAATGAAGAATGTTTGCTGTAGAGAAACATTATGTAATCTTCACGAGGAAAAATCTGCAGGGAGTTTCATATTCTCTCGGTGTTTTGATTCGTTTATTTTCAGCTTTTTAGATAGTCAAATTTGGAACACAAATATTGTATTTAGTTTTGCAAGAATCAGACGCGAATCGAAATGGTTGATTAATTGTAATAAAATTCTGGAGATTTCAACTGATCAATTTTCATAGAGGGCAAAAAGTAATTATGAGTGCTTGAAATATAAAATATTTTACGTTGTTTGATAACAAAACAGAGTTTGTCCAAAAACTATTTTTTTTTGTAATTGATAAACTTTGGTATTCCTGTGTTTGTGTTCGATTGATTAAAATATAAACAAACGTTTGGAAATAAATAATCTGATGATAATTTAATTCTGTTGTTTCAAACAACAGTTATTCTTTGCATTTACAGTTAATGGTAAACTAATTCTTAATTTCTATACTGATGCTACATTTGGCCCTTTCCGCTTGTTCCTACAGCGGATGCAATTTTAAAATTCTTTTCTGAACCTATGAAAATCAGTTTGCCAGGTCATAAGACTTAATTATCACTTCAGCACGATCTTATAAATATTTTATTGAAATATATATAAAATATATTAGCACAGATAACTAAAGAGCCGCAGCTTTACATCAAAAGAGCCGCATGCGGCTCGCGAGCAAGTTGCCGACCTTTGACCATCACTGATGTAAAAATATTTTTCGAACAATCACCACATTTTTAAATAATTTTTTTTCTAATTCAGTTACCAGTCTGGGCTAAAATGCATGAAAATGAAAATCAAAGACCACCTTTAAAATCTCTTTTCCATGTGCTGGAATATGATTGTTTTGCATAACGCAATTGTTATTTTCAAAATTTCAGCTAGTAGAATGTTTTGTAGCATTTTTTACCCCCAAATGTATGCAGCACAAATGTATTTTATTTGTAATTTTACTTTTACGTACAGTAAAATCGAATCTGTCGATAAATGAGTAGGTCTTGACTTCTTTAATTTTGGGGCTTGATATTTTTGTTGAAATCTGTTCCAGTTATGATTATTTCTAATAATATGGATCTAATCTCTAAAACGATTTGGAAACATAAATTACGATCAACTTTAAACTTTCAATGCAAAACGTTTTTGTATACTTAGCAACTGTTGTGGCAATAAGAAGTGTGTAATTTACAGAGGTCGGCATTAAAACGCTATTCGCTAATTAGTCCGCTACATTTTTGTTAACTTATTTATTTTTTAACTTAATTTTGGGAGAACTTACGGATAAACAAACTACATCACCTTGTGGAGAATAACATTCATCAATCTTGCTTGAATAATTGCCCCTAGTGGAGTTTGTTTATCCGTTACTTCACCAAAAATCTCGTGAAAAAATAAATTTCTCAGCAAAAAGTAGCGGACTAATTAGCGATTAGCGATTTAACGCCAGACACCTGGAAAAGCATGTTTCAGCATTCTGTCTTGACTGATTGCTTTTGGTGGAGTTTGTTTTTCAGCTAGCATAAAATTTTGGTGAAAAAATATGTGAAAACGAATGTTATTTAACAAAAACGGAAACGGAAAATTAGCGATTAGCGTTTTAATGCCGAACACTGGTAATTTGTTGCAATGCTAACAGCTAATTGTTGTTAATCTTTTTAAACACTGTTTATAGAATGCAGAAGGGGAGGGGCCGGCTATATGCGCCTATTAAGCAGAACACTGATTTAATCAAATATCACATCGAATATGTGTACAAAAACTATTTATATACACGTGTGCAGGCATCTGTTTTCTATACAATGGAGTAATTTTTATGATAAATTTTTCTTCTGTTTCCAAGAAAACGATTTTATTGTAAGTGTTGCCTAAAATGCCGAACCTCAAACCGTGCGGGCTAAATGCGCCTATTTATGTTTTGAACAAAATTTCTGTTTTTTTGGGCAATATTACCGTATAATTTCATTGAAACTGCTAGAAAGTAATAATTTCCGTACGACAAAGCTGAAATTTTATAAAAATCTATGTATATTACAATTTTATGGAATAAAACAAAAGTTAGGGTTGCCATACTATGGAGGCAGTTTATCCATGAGAAAAACTTTATCAAATCTGTTTTAAGATCTTCAATTCTCTTTTAAGATGTTATTCAGAGCATAGATTTGAAGGTTCAATGATAAAAATCATTTATTTATTCTATTTATCCTGTTATTTTAGGATGGAGGCATTTTACAAACATGGTGGGGGCATACAAAAACACTCTATTTTACCACTATATAATCATTATCAAACCTTCACAAAAGCTGATTTATGTCTCATTTCTTAAGTTCATTTGTGTAAGAAACAAAAACCATCCTAGTTTTTGTTTTAAGCTTCTTTACGTATAATTTTTAAAAGTCGAAATATTACATCAAAATGTATCAAAATCTTGTATAATTTTTTAATTTTTTTTGAGTTTGTAAATTCATAAAATTCTTTATTGCCTTATGTTCTAAGCGTATCACCCTCAAAATGCATTGGTCAGATAAGCTGTCTAGTCAGCCATTTCATCAAACAGCCGTAGGGTCATTTAACCCGATAGGCCCATTTAGGAAACCTTTCCCCAACATGTTAATGTTTGATTATGACGGACAATTTGGTCGGAATTACCTAATTTTCCGAAAAAAGAACAGCTGTCTAATTTGCTTTTGTAGACATAAATATTAAATAACGCTATCTTGAATAAATTATTTTGAATCCTCAGCACCTTTTTTCAAAATAAATAAATGACTTAAATGCATAACTTGATAACTTGATTTTATTCATAATTTTTGGGCTATACTTCATTATTTTTACATCAAATCATAAAGCTTATGGGTTGACATTTTGTAAATTGAATGTATAACCATTTTATTTCGATTTTTGAATTTTATGTTATGTTGAGAAAAAAAAACTTAATCTATCAAAAAGCTTTCATTTTTCAAAAAGCTTTAAAAAAGGAAAATAAAAGTTTCGATTTCCCCTTTTGTGATTTTTGAGGGAAAAAACACGAAACTTTGAGCAATTTAAGGCACTACCAGATGAAGTCCAATTGAGTTGAATTTTGCACAGTTCAATTTTTTGAGCCAACTAACGTTTTGGCTGCCAAGCTTATGCACTCGTGTAGCTCAATTGAAGGTTTGGGAGATAAAGCACACATAAACTTTTAATAAAAAATTACTCTGATTGATACTGAAAATTAGAAATCTATCTCTTTCAAGTTTTAAATATTGTGGTTTCAATCTTGTAAGGTTTCTTTGAAGAATCGCATTCGATTTGTGCGTGCGGCTCTCTAAAAATGTGTTAAGGACCTGATCAACGGATTCCGAATGCAAAAGAATGAACCGGCTTCTCCTCGGATTAACGGAAGGTTCAAAAGCTAAGCCAACAATCAACCACTTGCGTGTGCATGCTTGCATGGTGCTCGTACCAACCTCTAGAAATCAACCGACCATTATTTTTTCTGGCTGACTTTCACCTTCGTTCGATTGAAGTGGATACCAACTAAAGGTTCCCCCTTTGATCGCTCGAGGAAGGTTGAGTAGGATTGGCTGACCATAAGTAGCACCCAATCTTTCGGGGTTGAAATTCAAGAACCTTCAGTTTGATAAGTTATACTTACAGATATTGGGTTGGGGTTGCTCGTTAAAAATTGCACAACGAAAAGGAATTTCTGCGGTGTAATTTGATAGTTGGATTTTTTTGGTTAATTCTGTTTTTGGATTATTCTCTTTTAAAATCCCTCGAGAAAAAGAAAAAAAAATCTCTTTGAAGAAATTTTCATTTGAGAGGTATGAAAGCGTAGAAAAAATAAGAGTTTTAAATAATCTTTTTCCAAAAAAAATCTTCTGTTGACTTTAGGGATGAGTTGAAGGAATTTTTTGTTGGTTTATTTTTTTTTTGTCTAGGATGAAGCTTGTGGGATTTTGTGTAAATCGACTCCATTTCGAAACGAAATGACAAATTTCAACTGTCAAAAATAGCCCCTTTTGCGACGTTCAAATTTGAATGTCTTGAACGCTCATTTCTCTGCTTGGGCTTCTGTATCAAAAGTCCAATCAATTTGCATGACAATCGCTCGTAACATCACTGGAACGGTGCCAAAATTCGAATTTTTCCTACCCTGTTACATCGACCGACGACGTCTGCAAAACTAAGCTAATAAGCAAAGCTGACTTAACACAACACAACACAACCGGCAAGCAGCAGAAAGAATGAATGGCGGCGTCGAAGTCGTTCATTGTTTTGTAAGCGACGAACCTGAATGCGACGAAAACCTTCGAGTTGAGATATTCAGATTTTGAAGTTAGTTAGGAGCTATTTAGCTGGGTAGGTACCGATTGGCTCATGCTGCCTATTTTTTTCAAATTTTAGGCGTTCAACGCGCTCGAAAGGGAAACACCGCATCAATCCCCAACATTAGCAAAGTGGCAACATTTTGTACGGGCCAAATTAGTTGTTGATTAGCTGTTGCTTTTGGGGCTCGGTTTAGCGAGTTGCTTAAGCAAAATGGCTCGTCTTTGCGTGATTAACAGTGTGAATATTCAAATGCGTTTTGGATGCCAAAATTGACGACGAACAGTTTGAGCAGATGAGGTGAACACCCAAAAAAGTTAAAATAAAGAGTTCAAATCGGAGCCTGGCTGTGATAGTTGTTGGCAGGTTGTAATCGGTTTTGAAATGGCTTTCATTCGGGGAAACTTTCTGAGATGGATCAATGTGGTGTAGGCAAATTATAAACTTTGATTTCAGGGAAAGTGAAATTAAATTACACTTATTGTGTTCAGCCTTGTGAGTGAAGATGTTTGTTGCAGATATTTAAAAATGTCTTTCAAAAACAAGCAGAGTTGTTAATAATTATGTGTAGTACTGTAGTTTTCATACAGAACCTTACTTCAGCTCATACCTAAAATTTATATAAGTTGAAAACAAATCATCTGCAGTGTAAAAAAAAATGTGGGAAATTCAAATCACCTGCGGTATAAAAAGTTTACTTTCGGTTTAAAATGAACAACAGAATTTTTGCAGATTTTTAATGATTTGTTTAAGGTGCAATTTAAAGTTTTGTATGAAAAAACGTAAAAATTTGGTCAGAAAATGTCTTTTTTTTGTTTTCAATTTTATTCTTCTCACGCAATGCAAAACAAATTTCAATTCATATATGGAGCTTACTAGAGAATTCTTTGACTTAAACTTTGTCGAAGATTGCAGTTAGCGGTAAGAGTAGAGAGAAAATAGCTATAACGTTAAAAAGTTTTAAATAGAGCAATCTTTCCATAAGAAGAATAAAAAAAATATCGACAAATTGTTGAGTTATTAATATGTTCAGATGAATTTATCTACATTAAATTTTCTACTAAGCCGGAACAAATTGCAAATCCGTCTTTTGTCTATCGGAGTTAAACATCTCGAGGGTGGAGATGATAAAAAATAATGCAAAAAAAAAATAAATTGGAATTAATTGCACGAAAGCTTATATGGAACAAAATTGCATACTATATCATTGCACAAAACCTATAAATCAAGTAATTTTTTTTATCAAAAAATACAATAAAATCAAGAATAAAAAACGTTAAATTATTCTCATTTTCCACTATTTGTTAATTGGTCTTACAATCTTTCGAATATTTGATTTTTTTTTCGAAATATACATAAAATTTTCCAAACTTTACTTATCCCCCCATCGAGTGTTTTATGGAAATTTTGAAGGGAGGGGGAGGGAGGGGGGGGGGGGTGGTGTTGTGGGGTATGAAGAAATTGATATTTTTCCAGCCTTATTTGGGAAAAAATTGTTTTAGGGTTACCAGAAGTTTAGAGTCACTAGACTCTATGGATTTGCCTAAAAAAGATCTTCTAAATATGATTGTTTTTTTTCTTTCAAATATCTCATTATGAACGTATAAAAACATAGAATATATTTTAAAAATCGTTGTACTGCTCTTTTTATATTTTATCAAATTTTACTCCTGGTTAAGAATGAATGTAGAATGTTGACTAAATGTAGTATCAAGATCTCAGATTCTGAAGTCGAGATTTTCATTTCAAATCATCAGCTGATTTCCAAAACAAACAAATGAAAAGTTGAAATGTTAGCATTAAAACTTTTTTTTTTTCAATATCTGAGTTTCAAAAAAATCTGAATTTATATATTATACTAGCTGACCCGATGTGCTTTGCTACACCTTCCAAAAATTTATGAAATTTTGATGAATTTTGATAATATTTTGATTTATTTGATCATCATTTTAAATAAGTGTTAACATCATTCAGATGCAACAACTTCAAAAGGGTTGCAAGAGTGCTGGAATTTGAGTTTGAAATTGTTATACAAAACTAAATTTTTCTAATTTTCTTAAAGATTTTTTTTTTATTTTCAAAACATGATCTTATATTTATTCTTTAGTCGTTGTTTAAAATTCCTCGAGCAAATAAATAAATAAATTAATGACATTTTGGTGAATTTTTAATATTTTGATTTATTTGTTCATCATGTTAACATGTTGAAGTGTTAACATCATTCAGATGCAACAACTTCAAAAGTGTTGCAAAAGTGTTGCAAAAGTGTTGCAAAAGTGCTGGAATCTTAGTTTGAAATTGTTATACAATACTAAATTTTTCTAATTTTCTTAAACTTTTTTTTTTAATTTCAAAATCTGATCTAAAATTTATTCTTCAGTCGTTGTTTTAAATTGTTCGAGCTAATTATGAACAAAAACTTCCTCACGTCCCTCCACTGAAAGAAGGGTCCTAAATCATTGAGGGGTGCCCCCTTGCTGTCCAGGGAAGAAGAGAGGGGTCTCCTAAAGCAAATTTGCCTAACTTTCTTGATTAGTTTTCGAGCTATACAATAAAATAGGTATGAGGTTTCAAGCTACACAACACTTTTTTATAGGTAATCTGCACACCGTGAGACTGGTAGGCCTTAAATAATACCAAATTTTATTTCATTTTCCTTTTAAGTTTTCATCCTGCTTCTTATTCCCAATGTAAAAAACAAAAGGGTCTCGAATAATCATAAAATCACCCCAACCCCAAATACATTCCCATGCCAAATTTGTGTCTATTTGCTTAATAAGTTCTCGAGTTATGAAAAAATTGTATGTGAGCCTCTTTCTCCCCTTTGTATGTTCCGACTAAAAGATAGATAGAGAAGGGGTGCCAAATAATCAGAAAAAACTCTGTTCGTACTCAAATACCTTTCTTTTCCTAATTTGGTTCCATTTGAATATTTTTCAAGTCACGCAAATCAAAATATATTGAAGACCTATCAAGTAAATGAAAACAAATTTGATATGGAAGGATATTTGGGTACGTCAAATTCTTCTTGGACGATTGAGCACCCCTTTTTTCTAATAAGGAAATACAAAGTGCCAAAAGGGACTTCCATACATTTTTTTTGCAAAACTCGAACTCTAATCAAGAAAATGGAACCATATTTTGCAGGTAAGGATATTTGGTTCTCTAATTTTTTTTCAAATAACTTGAGAACTTATCCAGTGAATTTAACAACCATTTTAAACCCTCTTCTTATTTTCCACTGAAAAAAGGGGGGGGGGGGAGGGTCTAAAATCGTTGTTAAATTCGCTGGATAAGTTCTCGAGTTATTTAAAAATAAAAATTATGAGAGACCTGATTATCCTTACCTACCAAATTTGGTTCCATTTTCTTGATTAGAGTTCGAGTTTTGCAAAAAATGTATGGGAGCCACCCTTGGCACTTTGTATTTCCTCATTAGAAAAAAGGGAGTGCTCAACCGTCCAAGAAAAATTTTACGTACCCAAATATCCTTCCATGTTAAATTTGTTTTCATTTACTTGACAGGTGTTTAAAGCACGCAAAAAATGTATTACAATGCCCCTCCCCGTTTACTATCCTCTCAATGTAAGGACGGAGGGGTCTCAAATAGTCAAAGCATAGTTTCTTGTGTTCAAATACCCTCTCATACAAAATTTGAATCCATTTGCCTGATTGGTTCTCAAGTTGTGCCAACGTTTTCATTAGAGACCTCCTCTGCCTTTCCTGCCTCCCCACTGAAATGAAAGAGATGTGCCAAATAATCAAAAAAAAAAAAAATCATTTTACATACCCAAATATCTCTCTATGCCAAATTTAGGTTATATTTACTCGATAAGTGTTCGAGTAAGGTAAAAACTATATCGGAGCCCCTACCATATCAAATTTGGTTCCATTTCTTGAACCCAAATGATTTCCCATGTCATATTTGGTTCCATTTGTTAGATAAGTTCTTAGTTTATGCAAAACAATAGTATGTGAGCCTTCCTCTTACCTAACTTTATCCCCAATTGAAGGAGAAAGGAGTCTCAAATAAGCATTTAATCTTTTCTCGTATCCAAAGGCCTTCCCATGTACAATTTGGTTTCATTTCTTCGATAAGCTCTAAAATTATGCAAAAAATTGTAAAGGAGCTCCCCTCTCTCATCTTATCACTCTACAGGAAGAAAGTAATACTACTAAATATTCAAAGAAACATTCCTCGTACTCAAATACCCCCCAAGGCAAATTTGGTTCCACTTGCTGGATAAGTTCTCGAGTGGTATTTAGAAATTATATGGGAGCACCCTCTCCCCTAAAAATTTTTTCCACTGTTAGAACAGAGGGTTCTCAAGATCACATAGTAACTCTTTTTGTTTTCAAATATCTTCCCGTACCAGCTGAAAGTTATGAAGGAGCCCCCTCCCCCTTTCTATCTTTACACTGAAAGGGAGAGGGGCACTAAAAATTCATAGAATCATTTCTCGTACCCAAATACCCTTTCAAGCCCAATTTGGATCCTTTTGCTCGAATAGTTCTGAAACTATGCAATAAAAACGGTATAGAAGCCCTCCTCCAGCCTTCCTATATCCCCACTGGAAAAAGAGAGGGGTCTGACATAATCTTAGAATCATTTCTCATACCCAAATACCCTCCCATGCCAAATTTTGTTCCATTAGGTTCATTAGTTCTCGAGTTATGAAAAAAAAAATGTAAGCCAGCCATCCTTCCTGTTTCCCCCCTGGAAGGAGGGAGGGTACCAAATATTCACAGAAACATACCTCGTGCCGAAATACACTTCCATACCAAATTTTGGTTCCATTTGAATGATTATTTTTCGATTTATTGAGTTTCTTTTGTTAAAAAAATCGCGTTCCCGATTACTATGAAAGATTTCAAATCAAAAACTGCATGAATAAATAGAAACCAGATGTTTGCTCATAAGCATCGAAACCGATTTTTTGTTGGGTTCTTTATTTTTAACTGAGCTAGAAGGACACGCGCTGAAATGTTTGTATCGAATAATACAGAAGTTGAATAAGTTGAATGCTGAATTAGGAAACCAAGAATAGGGTTTGCTTGTTTTGAAAGAACTCGTTATGAGATAGGCGAATTTTTTTTTCATATTTGATTCTTCTATTCAATGATAAATTTTTGAGGTTAGAAACAGAATCGCTTTTATCAAAACTTTTATTCATTAACACGTTCGTCGTCATGGGACCCATATTCGGGTGATAGGTGTATTTCCTGGGGGGCCCCGTCACATAAAAAATGGGTGACTCGCGCTCTGAGATTTGTTTTGGGTCCGGCAAGTAAAAGAACCAGAATAAGCTTGGCGACGACCGTGTTGGATCCATATTTCTAGTCTTTTGATTTGATATCTTTTAATGGGTAACACAATTTCGTGACGCGAAATTCATTCGAGAATCACTCACAATTTTTACTCTTATAGTGTTGTCGCAAGACTGAATTCTATGTCAAAAGCAAATTATGAGAATGTGTTCAAACTGAAGAAAATTTAACCGTGAGCATATAAAAATTCCGAGAAAAAACCGTGAACAGTTTTTTTTTCAAATTTCAATAAACAAGGTTCAGTTTGAAAATTGAATGGTTTGATTCTTTAAACATAATTAACTAACGACTTGTGAAAGTTCTCCCCAGATAGACCTCCCAGCATCTATTGATAGAACCCATTCAAAAAAGCTCAATGCAGCGCTCTTAAGCTGAATGCTTAGACACTTGATCTTTCGATTAGCTTTAGAAGCATCGGATCAATGTTGAGTGAATGAATACCGAGCGCACCAACAATTGCCATAGGTGCTGGTTTTCCTAAGGCTAACCCGTGTTGCAAGATCGCTTCCAAGTATCGATCTATTACCTTCCTACAACAAGTCAGCACTTCTCCGATTACCTCCTACTATTGACTTGGTTTTGGGTACTTATGTGTTCATAGAGAATGGCATATCTTTTGCGCCAAGAATGGGTCCTCGAATCCAACTGCTTGAAATCGTTCGAGCGTGAAGGTAAAAATCATTTCGAAGCGGGAATTGTTTGGCTCTCCTCGCGCTAAAGGTGAGTGGAAATGTATGTTTGTGAATTGAACATTGGATTGGAATGTTCCCGACTAGGTAGGTACTATTCGACATTTGAAGCATAAGTACTTCAGAGTTATATTATAGTACCTTTACATTTGGAAGCGATTTTGCATGCTCAAGCAGCTCAAGTTGCACCAACAGTAATGCTACTAATTACCAATTAGTCGACCTTCGGAAGCCATTCTCCAGTCTGAGTGTCAATGCAACAGGGAGACGATCTAATTTCCGGGCAGCGTGTTCGTCGAGAGCCTTGAAAGTATTGAACTGGATGAAAGACATCCTACAATTTGGAACGGAACATGCATCAATTCTGACATTTGCATTGAGATCTCGTAAAGTAGATCAATAGCGAAAAACTGTTTATACTTTAAAGCTGTAGAAATCCTACTAAATAGAAGTAAAAAGATCAACTGAATCAAAGCAATCGAGAAATTCGCTTCAATTCAACCACGGTATAAAAAAGTTCAGATACCGGTATTTCGATAGCAACTTACAATCTTGTTAGGTGAGCTTTTCCCATTGAAATAGAGTAGTGAAAATCTGTTTCTGAACTTTTCTTATACCGTGGTTGAATTGAAGTGAATCTCTCGATTGCTTTGATTCAGTTCAAACAAGCAAGTTCACAACACATGTTAGAAGGAAAAAGATTCAAATTTGTTTTTGTTATTGAGTGCATACAATTGTTAATAAACTCGAATGAACTTTAACACAGGGAAAAGCATTTTTGGAGCCTATGTTTCAATAACTAATTTTGTAAGTTTTTTTCGTTCTGAATTCGAAACATTTGTCAGATTAATATCATTCTTTCCTCAATCATGAATTCAGTTCTTGCCTAGATATTCTTGTTTCAGAGATACAACGCTTTAAAAAATAAATTCTACAATTTTTTGAAATTCTAGATGATAATTTTTCAACTATTTCTGACATCAATCCAGAAAATCATGGAATATTTGATATTAAGGATGACTCATTTAAAAACTTGGTTGAAGACTGAGAAATGATTTGTCTTACGGTTTCACAAATATCAAAGATGCAATTTAGTGTAAATTTTTTTTATTTAGTAAAAATTTCCGTTTTTTTTTGCAGATTTGAAAGGAATTAACAAAAAAAGTTATAAATTTTTTTTTTAAGAATTCAAAATTTCTCGAGGTCTTCGTAAAAGTTGATCGTTAAGTTAAACAGTTTTGTCAAAAAAGTATACATATTAATAAATTAAATTTTTACCTTTTCAAAAACTCAACTCGAAAACTAGAGCTGACAGAAAAAAACTAATTGCATATTTGGACTAGTCATAATCATTAGTCTTAATAAGAAATCTATGATTCCATGCACCAACAAAAATGTGAATTTTGTTGCTATGTGGATTGGATACATTGGATTCAACTCTCTCTGTCTGATTATGATATGGTTGAAGTTATTTAGACAGTCTTGAGTTTGTTAGTTTGGATCGATTTAGTAACAACTTTGAAACATTTTCGAGACCTTTTTGAGTTCTTTAGGACACATCTTTAGAACAATTCGTAAGATTATTCTCAGTGCAGCTATTAGAAATTTTCAGATATTTTTTTTTTTTATAAAATGTTGAAACCGTTTTGATACAACTTTGCAATAGTTTGAAGATAATTTTAGGATTGTTGAACAACTTTGGAATATTTTCGAGACCATATGTGATATGAATACAGCACTAGCAAATGCTTTTGCTAAATTGTGTTCTGGAAATGGTAAAAAATCCGTTTCAAATAAAGAAATTTAAAATAAAATGCTAGAAAATGTTGAAAAAAATTTGTGACTTTTTTTTGAAAATTTTGAAAAAGGTTTCCCAAAGTTAGGAAAAATACTCCCGGCACATAAAAACTTCATAAGTAAAATGCCTTAAAAAAATCATTTGAAAACTAAAAAAAATAGAGAAAAGTTTTATTTTTTTCCCGAAACAATAACTGTGACCAATTTGAACAATTCTAACTCAATCTTAAGACAATCAAAAACAACTTAGAGACCTTTTTGATATAATTTTGAAACGGTTATGAACCAATTTAAGAAGCAATTCATGAAAAAGCAGTTATGAAAAATTCTGATACAGTAATGAAATGTCTGAAAAAATATTTGACGTTTCTGATGACTCTGACCAGTTTTGGAAAATTTAAAAACAACTTCTAAATGCTTTGAAAAAAAAAATTGAAAAAATGAGAAACTCTTAATTAATGTTTTGTTATGACTTAATTTAAAGTTTGTTTCAATACAAATTTCAGTCAATTTTGTTACAGTTTATAGCTAAATTATGAGAAATATTTTAATCCAGATTGGAGATAATTTGAACTCTTCACTGCGAACGAACTTCATAACTGTTACACATTTCAAACAATTTTTTTTCAATACATTTGGCAATTATCAAACCAAAAAAAAAAAAACGAACAAATATTAAAATTTCCTATCGACTGATCCAGTAATGTTGAAAAAGTTTTTCGACGATTTCAGTCTCAAAAAATCATAAAACGATGTATATTTAGTATATCCAACGTTTCGGCATGTTTATTTTTCCTTTATCAAGGAATCTTGCAAGTTGGAAAAAGTTTACACATATTTTTGGATTAATTGTTGTATCAGGTTATCTGATTTCTTACTTCTAACTGTTTTAATATTATGAGGACAAGACAAAATAAATATTATATTATTAAATTTGAACAATTATAATTTATTTTGATTTTTATGGGTATATCAATATAGCTAGAAGAAAATAAATTTGTTTGTTGACACAGTTTCAAGACAATTTCAAGATAATTTTAAGAATATTTTAAAATATATAATCCCAAAACAATAAAAAGACAATGTTGATTTCATAAAAAAGGTAATTTCGACCCAATTCTAAGATAATATATATTAGTTTAAAACTAAAAATATTCCCACATAATCTAAATCTTACTGAATAGTTCATTGCCAATCGTACTTTGATATTGTAAATAATCCAGTTTGAAGTTGAATCAACTATTCGGCTATTTTCTTAACGTAATTTTTATTTTGGAACTGGCTGGAAGTTAATTTTAAATACTTTCGTTTCCGTTAACAAGCAACTCACGGCGTCTTTTTTTAAACGACACAAAAAAATGGCATCTCTTAAAGTTTGCCACATGATTAAAGAGATTCTTCCCTATTCAACGCACTTTTCTCGAAAAAATCGAATGAGGGCTTGTTTTTTGAAATTTGCGAGCAAAACGCACGAGCATTTTTCCATCTTCAAGCTTAGATGTACTGAAGGTCCTTCGAAAAATAAATCCAAAAATTTTGATATAAAAGAATTTTAACCAAAAATCCTTGCAAAAAGTAGGTAATAAATTTCGTAGAAAATTGTAAAATTATTAAAACAAAATTCCTAAAATAGCTGAAAATATACGTAACTGTCATTAATATAGAAAACTTCCAAAAACACAGCTCGATGAATCGAATGATAAACTTGTAACATTCTCCCCTTTATTTAAAACTGAGTTTACTTAAATGATAATAAATAATATATCTCATAACAGCGTTTTTGTAAATGCTCTACAGTAAGGTTGCCAGAATTGTTTCAGTACGTATCCGGGGCCGACAAACCGGACAATTTTTATATAAAAACCTGGCAAAATCCGGTCACTCGTTTTAAAATTGACAACCATTAATTCGGACTAAATCCGGGCAATTTTTTTTTTCAAAACTCAGAAGTTCCTCAACAAAATCAAGAAAAAAAAAATAACAAATTTTTTTTTCATCAAACCTTATCGATAGATTTTGAACCGTATTTTAGGCTTCAAAAAAACCTATCATGATTATTTTTATAAAACTTGCTCAAAAATTTTCGTTTTGGAGGTGTTTGTTGTTTTTTTTTGTTTAAGTCGTTAAAATAAAGTGCATAAATCTGGGCTAAATCCGGGCATATTTCAATGAAATCCGGGCAACCGGGCCGGGCCGGACTATTCTCAAACTTAGTATTGAATATCCGGGCAAATCCGGATAAAACCGGGCAATCTGGCAACCTTATTCTACAGTGTTGTCAGTTATTTTTACAGCAAATTCTTGGAATTTTTTATGTAAAATTTTAAAATTTCTTTACATAGATTGATACATATAGGATACCTCTTCATAAAAGTGTTTTTGTAAATTTGCTACAGTATTATCAGCTATGATAATAGCTAAATCAAGATTTTTTTTCTTATTGATAGTTTTAAAATTTTCTTCGAAATTTATAACTTTTTGCCAAAAATTTTATTTAAAAATCTTTTTAATCAAAATGTTTGCAGTTATTATTAATTTTCGAAGAAACCTTAATACATATAGCATTTAACTTTAAAATATAAAAAATTGAAATTTTTAGTAGGTGAGTGTGGGGTATCATTATTTGTTTAAAAAAAAGATTTTTTTTTGATTTTGAAAAGTGATGGGGAATCGTGGGCCACCAAACCCAAATTGTCTTGATAACGTGCAAAGTTTATGAGTTGACCCAAAACTGAAACTTCACAATTCATTCAGTTATTTAAAGCAATTTCAGATGAGGAATTAAAAAGAGAGTTGTGTATGATCAAATAATTCCTAAACCCTGGGACAAAATTCCTTATATAGGATGGACAAAATATTTTTCATAACTCTTCACTTGGCATAGGAAAACTTTACAGATAGCAAAAAAGTTCTGAATAGGTAAAAAACATAAAAATATAGATGGCCCAAGATACCCCACAAGATGTGGCTCACGATTCACCACAAGCTATGATTTGCAAATTGGTTGCGTTTGTGTGACTTATTGATGTTTCATCAATTTTATCTCAACATTTTTATCTCAACACACATCTGAGATATTCAGAGTGGCCCACGTTACTCCGATATTATCTAATAATCGCTATTGAAAGTTTCAAAAATATGCTCCTATCTTTTCTAGAATGTGGCAAATTTTTAGAGTTGCAAATTTTTCTTTTTTTTGGTCTTAAAAATAGACACCGTGCACAATTTCCATGGCGACCGTAAAGAATCTAAACAACATAGTGGCAAAGCTGGGTTTTGAACCAATTTGATAATTAAAAATATATATAGATATGGATTTTGTTCTGATAAATATTTAACTTGTTTTTTACCATATACACTGCCGGCCAAAAGTTTGGGATCACCCACTAAAAAACATGCAAATTTTGATCGTTCATATCTCAGCCGTCTTAGGACATATTGAAAATCTTCTGATCTCATTTGAAAGATAATGAGCAATAGCTATCTCGGAGGTATTTTGCCCAAATATAATGTTTTAGTTTTGAACTTAAAACTTAACCTAAAGTTATAACATTTTCAAACAATCGCACTCAATATTCAAAGCTGATCATCTCGCGATAGGGTGGACCAAATTTCAAAACTTGAGTTGCATTAGAATCCTTATTCTATACTTCTCAAAACACAATCAAAAAAATTTGAGAAAAAATTCAAGAATGTATTTTTAATTAATAAAATAGACACTTGAGTTATCGTCCAAAAGTTTGGGATCACCTCTTTGTATGGTGAGTTTGGGATCATTCTTATAAAAACATGTAAATTTGTTTTATTCATATCTTTCTCATCTAACATCGTATTGCAGAGCTGAAGGGTTCATTTGGAAGCTTAGGAATTGTTGTTTTTTAATAAATTCATTCAAAAATTATATTTTAAGGTGAGAACTATAAAAAAAATCTGAGAACTTTCAAAAAAACAATTAATTTCAGGTGATTTTTTTATGGTTATCACTTTAAATATAATTTTTGAATGAATTTATTAAAAAACAACAATTCCTAAGCTTCCAAATGAACCCTTCAGCTCTGCAATACGATGTTAGATGAGAAAGATATGAATAAAACAAATTTGCATGTTTTTATAAGAATGATCCCAAACTCACCATACAAAGAGGTGATCCCAAACTTTTGGACGATAACTCAAGTGTCTATTTTATTAATTAAAAATACATTCTTGAATTTTTTCTCAAATTTTTTTGATTGTGTTTTGAGAAGTAAAGAACAGGAATTCTAATGCCACTCAAATTTTGAGATTTGGTCCACCCTATCCCGAGATGATCGGCTTTGAATATTGAGTGCGATTGTTTGAAAATGTTATAACTTTAGGTTAAGTTTTAAGTTCAAAACTAAAACATTATATTTGGGCAAAATACCTCCGAGATAGCTATTGCTCATTATCTTTCAAATGAGATCAGAAGATTTTCAATATGTCCTAAGACGGCTGAGATATGAACGATCAAAATTTGCATGTTTTTTAGTGGGTGATCCCAAACTTTTGGCCGGCAGTGTATTACAAGTTTCCTGTACAGAATAATTACCCAAAATGGCCATGCAAACTCGACAAAAAGCCCATATTAACGTAACCAAAGAATCATTATATCATACATACCAATGTGTAGTTAAACCTCAATCATCATCGACGTAGGAACGCCGGCCAAATATTCGTCAACACAGCATGTTTACTTTCGATTTCACAGGGCCATTTTCCACCGTAATTTAAATTGCAGGTACCAATTCCAATATGGGTCCCTTCTCATTGGACTATTACGAAAGCGAGCTGACTGGCTGGCCACTCACTCATTCCTCGGTCGGTCCCTGGTCCGTCAATGAGACAATAATAATGCAACCCGACGAGCTGCTGTGGTGCACTTTCACGCTCCACTGGTCGCATCCGTCCAACGTCCATCCATTGATCAGTCCAGTTGATTGCCGATTGAACGCACCCCAAAACATGATTTAATAAACGATTCCGTAAAGGACCATTTTCGATATGATGAGTATGCATCAGGTTGCGCAACAACTGTAATTGTTGGCGGCGGCGAGAAAAGTGGCTGAAATTTTTCCATAACAAAAAACCCTCATTTCACATCACGATTCGATCCGACCAATTGCCAATATTTGCCACCGAATTTCAATTAATTACCAATCTGTAAAATTTAATTAACACCTGCTACGGATCAGCTCCGAAGAGAGCACTTTAAAATCGTTAAGGTTTGCGCCCTAATGTTTACCCTTCTACTTCTGGCTACAGTTTTAAGCTCGTGAATGAACTGTATCCATCCATCAAAGGTATTGTGGTTTCATGAGAAAAAATTGCCCAAATTCGAAGCCATTTTTTGGATTATATGAATTCGTACCTGCTCGAACGATGGCTTCGAAAGTGCTGTAGGCAAATAAAAGTGTGGGTTATGGTCTCATAAGAAAAAAATTATTAACTTCTCCAAAATTGGCAGAAATTAACACCGGGCCAGAAATCAAAATAAGAGCTGAAGAACCCCTCGACGGAACGATCCGATGCTGGCCGGCTGATGGACGACGAAGAAGGGCCACCCAACTTTTGTTTTTAAAAAGCGGCATACGCGGCCTTACATAATTGGGGCTTGATTCAGACAAAACGTTCAATTATCGAGCCCAGACATGGGAAAAGTGGTTCACGATCGATGGCATGGCATGGCGGCCGCATGATTTCTACGAATTTGGAACCGGTATCGACCGAACTGAGCAGCGGCTTTCAGCTCTCATCGTGAACTGTCTACGACAAGAACTACACGGTGCACGATTTGTGTTTGCATATCGATCAAAATCACGTCACGTTGTTTTTTTTTTGAAGAGCAAAGGCTAATATGGCTAGAATGTTATTCAATAGTTCTCCTTATAGTCTATTTTGTGTCGTACACTGTTATTTTCGCTTTCACTGGAAGGATGGATTGTGGGTCATTCAATGTCAAGTGTGTACGACCTACAGAGGAAAAATTGTTTCCGAATCTCATTAAACGTGGTCGATAGACTCACTATGTTCAATTATACAAATTCTCAAAAATTTAGAAAGACCCACCCATCCTCGTTTGTGGGGACTAACCCTATTCTTTTTACAATTTCTATAAATTCATCACTTTAAAAAAGCAATATCTGGGCAGAGGGATCTTTGAAAAATTTCGAAATACACATTATAAAGTTTTCAATACTTTCATTTTAGCCAACTCAACCAAATCATTTTTATTCTTTCTCATTTATGTATGTATATGTTAACAGTTCACAATCGAGACGTAATTGAGTTAAAACTAGTCCGTTGAAAAGTTACACTGTATGGTATGTCTAGGTTGAAAACGGGCTTCATCCAGTCACCATTCTTTACAATGAGTGAGATTATTTTAAATTTCTTCTGGACTTTTAGATGTCCTGTAAGATCCCCCTCATAGAGGGTTTTGTTTTGAAGAGTATCGAGGCACAACACACTAAGAAGGCAATTATACTGCTCGAGATAATGACTCTTCGAGCCACAGGAAAATTGGCTAAATTTCACGAAATTCGAATGGGATTCCACCTGAATACCGTGACGCCTCATTTCTCCTGAAATCTAGGATGAAAATTCTATAAGTTTATTGGAGCTCGAACGAATCCTTTAAATTAAGGATAGTGTTTTCCTAAACCTCGTTAGACACAACTCTAGTCAAAAATTTTGTCTCTTGCTATCTCGTATAAAAAACAACCGTGTTTTTTTTTAATGTATAACCGCGCTCTTTTTCTGGTTACCGTTTGTTGTTGAAATTGGCCGGTGTTCGAGCGAGTTTTTTTTATCCGTTTGATTTAAACCGCAGTGGTTCCCCAGCATATTGGGGCGAAAAGTGAAATTTTGCGAAGAACGGAATAAGGTTCCGGCGAATATTAGCAAATCTGAACGTTGTTGAGAAACTGTACGCATGGTTTACTGATTAAGCCTCAGGATTCCTCCACCCCGGATCGGAAATTTTCAAATATAAGTACTGGCTTGCCTGTGTCTTGTGTTGTTATTTAGCCTAAAAATTGTAAAAATTGAAAATAAAAGTGTTTGAAAATATTTTTTTGCTTTCGGTTAAACAATTTTGTTTCTTCATTAAACATTGGGCATTGGAATTGATTTTTAAAATAAATAAATAGAACCGGAGGAGCATCCAAATGCCACTAAAAATCTCAGAAAAAACCCGTTTTTAATTTCATAGGAGAAAACCGTTTCAAACCTATAGGAGAATTTGTCAGTTGTCTTTCTGAGCTTTTTACTGTCCTGAAATCGTCCTGCAATTTCGTCTGTTGATACACAGCAGAAAAATCTAAAAGTATGTGCAATCTAAAACACAATTGATTTATTTTTTCACCAGTGTAATCCAAATAAGATGTTATTTAAAACTCTTTTTGATCTATTTTTGGTTTGTTGGTATAAATTGAATTTTATATTATGTGAATTTACACGCCGTAATTCAAAAAAATATTTCTCAATATAAAATTAGGGGAAGAGGAGGCATAACGACCATGTTAAGAAGATAGCCTTGTTTTAGAGTACATTTGAAAAGATTTACTTTAATTTTCGATTGTGTTTGAAAGTTTGGTTTATTTTTTGTCTAAATCTGATAGTTAGAATAACTGGAAGGTCAAAAAAGGCCACAAATTTAATGAAGTTTGAAGAGTAGGTTGAAAATTGGATTTCAGATTCAGAAGGGGCATAATGCGCATATGTGTGTACCTAATCGTGCCGTTTAACGTTTTATAAGTGTTTATTGATTCTAGTGCCTTCGAAAGTGTTTGCCAGGTAAAAACACTTCTATTCTACTTCACAGATGGAAAAATGTGTTGCAACACGCAGTGCTGCCAGCTATCCTGAAATTCTTGAGAATAGTTAATTAAATCTATATCAAATTTAGGAATTTTAAACATATTCGTTTATATTCAAGTTATATTTTCCAATACAACTTATAAATATCTTTAAAATTGTTGTGATGAAACTGCATATAAATTTAAACAAATATGAAACATGCTTAAAGATAAATGGATAAATGGCGCGCTTTGCTCTATCTAGACATGTTTATTAAAAATCATTCAAAATAACAGAAAAAATAATTTAATATAGAAATTTTTCGTTTTCTAATGATTTTCAAGACGAATGTACATCGTTGTAACAGATGTCAGATGTTTTTTTGCTGATAGATGCCGTAATTTCTTACGAAAATCAAGGCGTAAATTGCAAGGAATATGGCTTGAAAAATATTTTTGGATTTTTCAGTTATTTGTTGCATATTTGATGCTATTTTTTTGTACAAAAGGTTTCTACTGTTGATAAGAAGGGAATAACGTAAAGAATTCTTGAAATAAGTGTATATCTAGCTAGATATCGCAATGAGGCGTTTTGCCCACACTGCGCATTATACCCCCAGTAACCCTACATCGAAAACAATGTAAAACATGGCAGATCAATTGTTTTATTTTTTTTCGAAGCATAAGTTTTTCTACTCTGACTCGAGATGGTGGTTTATTGTGCACAAAGCCAATTTTTTTCTTTCGCATTCAATGTTGTGTTCCTCCCGGTGAAAAATCTTTCAAATAGTTGAATTAGTGCTAGGTTGGATAAATGAAATAAAAAAGTAATACTTAAAGATTCTCTTTCGATTGCAGGAATGCTAGATTACTGCAGTTACAAGTATCAAAATAATAGTCGAATGAATGTCGTAATTTTCTCCGGTTCCGGTAGAATTCGAGGATTCTACTGATGCTGAAATGCAAAACATCGCCGTGCAGACAATTATCACCAATCAACATCAGTTCTGCCTGAAGATGCCCGTAATGAGGGGTGATTTTTGTATGCATATTGTATCGTAAATACAAGTGAAATAAAATGACTCATGTGTCGTATTTGTTTATAGACAACAACAAAAATCAGAATATTTTACGAAGATTTCCAATATTTATGGTTATTTACAAACCGCATTCGTTTTTAGCAACATTCGATTTTGGCAACATCCGATTTTGGCACACGGTCTTTTGTAACGACATTACAATGTAGTTTTCGCTATAACACGATCAATATAATATAGAATAGCACCAAAAACACGTTTCTACTTTCTTGAATGTTGATAAATTATAACAACAATAAAAAAAAATCGAAAAAAAAATAAAAACACTCAAAAATGACGAAAAACATAAAGAATTAAAAAAACTCAAATACTGTTACTGAACGGGCAGCACTGAACGCACTCAAGTTGATGACAGTTAAACAGGGAAAAAGAGCGAGAGAAAAGAAATCGGTTTATTCGGCGGGAAAGTCGTAGGACAAAAATAAACAATAACAAACTCTAGAATTGTTCAATTAAAAGCCAGGATAGTAGTTCGGTGATTCAAAGAAAACTAAAGCTGAAGTTCACAGTGGTTATTGTTGTTTTCGAGTTAAACCCCTAAAATTACGCGCTAAGGTAGGCCCAAAATCAAATTGAATTGCGCAACGCAAATTATAATGGAAAATTATCCAAATCTAGGCATTTGCAAGTGAAACTGCGCAGGAAGGTTGAGCACAGGTTACAATACCACGCACAAAGCGTTTTCAATTAGGAATCGCCAGATTGAACCAAAATCGAATTGAGGTGAGAAATTAATTGAGAAAAGTATAAAATGAATCTCTAACCTAGGTTTATTAAAGGTAGGGACTAGCGGCGGAAAATAGCTGGAATCGAGACGGAAGTAAGCGATAGAAAGTTCACTAAACGTAAGCTTGAAAATAGTTCTATAGAATATTCCTAAATTAATTATATTAAAATTGTAGGAATTTAAAACGTGTCCCGGTAGAGCTTCGTACGAATAAAAGGGAACGTTACGAATTTGGAAATTGAGCTTTATTGTCATCACGATCCGGAAGTATCAATTTTTACAAATACAAATAAGAACAAATGAATGGAAATGGCAAAAAATATTTAAAAAGGATGCCAAATGATAAAAATAACAAATATGATAAAAATAACAAACATTCTAAACATAGCAAAACAAAGTATTCAATGTGTCTAAAAATAACAAAAAAATTATTAAAAAGGATAATAAAATAATGAAAAAAATTAGTTAATAATAAAAAAAATGATTTATTTTTATTATTAGGTAAGAAAAAAATTGATTAAAAAAAACCGTTTGATTTTTGCACGGTTCGATTTTAGCTACACAAAATTCTTGGGCGTGTTGCCAAAAACAAAAGGTGCGTGAATTTTGGAATTTACATCCCTGTGTATTAATACACGACGGTGTCATCCGATTTCGTGCATTGTTTTAAATTTGAATTCACATGCCTCAAAAATTATATCCTTTAAAAAAAGAAATCGTCGTAGAGATTAAGATCAAAATCGATGTTCCGTTTTCGATCAAAAATTACATGAATTTTGGTGTGTAAAACAGGACAAAATCGTTCCGACCACAGGAGAAAAAAATTAAGTGATTGCAATTAAGATTGCAATTATTCCACTCGGAATCCTCAGAATTACAGGAAAACAGCTCAAAATTACACTTGAACTGTCAAAAATCAAAAGTTTTCCTGAGCCACGGGGAGATAGCTAACTGAATCTCGCGACAATCACTTGATCCTGAAATTCGAAGGAATTCTCTTTCGATTATGCAGGAAGTCGGTCAAATGCAGAAAAAAACCTCTGTTTCGCAGACGTTGCAGAAATGACAATTTTGTTTTACATTCGTGTTTTTTCGGTCATCGTTTTTTTATCGCCACCGGTTTCGCACCAGCGACGGCAACGAAATATTGGAAATTGTTGTTTTACAGATGATTAAATGCTCTTTTCATTTCATGAACAATTGTTTTTGAAATTATCTACATAATAAAAAATTAATTTTCATGCAAATTCTGTTAGCAAACAGTCTTGGGCCTACAGGAAAATTTTAAAACTAAATACCTGTACTACAAGGGAAAAAAACTTCTTGAAATGTACAGGGAAATTTGATAGTTGTTTTTCTGAGCTGTGTTGCTGTCCTGAAATTGTCCTGTAAGTACAGGATCGAATCGTGCCGACCACAGGAGAAATGATTAAGTGTGTACTTTCTGCCTATAAATCAATAAATTGATGTAATAATAAATAAATAAATAAATAAATAAAAAAATAAACAATGTTAGATTATTTAGTAGTGAGTTTAGAGCCTCGTTCTACACGACGTATTACAGGACACGACACTTAACGTTCTTACAAAACGGTTGTAAGAACGTTAAGTGTCGTGTCCTGTAATACGTCGTGTGCTAATTGTGCACACCGTAAAACTTGCAGTGCGAGAAGAGAAAATTATTTTAAATTTTTACTATACATGATATGACAGAAATGTGTCTATCCACCATTAGTGCGCCAATAAAAGAAAGCGTAGCAGGTGTTGATGAGAAGCTACCATGAATTTTAACGTCTTGACTCTACCTAGGGTAACGGACCAATTTTGGACCACCTTGTCTAGCTTTCATATAAAACAAATAATCATTAATAATCAAAAGGTTTGAAGAACCTCTTAGCTGAATGAAACTATGATTTCAAAGTAGTCGAAGATTCCTTTGAATTCAGCTACAGTATTTGAAAGACCCAAATACTAGTATTTCACTAGCTACTTGCTAGCATCCTCAGTGGGTTATCGACTGAAGAAAGTGTATCATTTCCCTCCCTTAAATTGTCCAAGCTAGGTAGCTCTGAATTATTTGTAGGTAAAAAGAACCTTCGAATGCTCGGCAAATGTGCCGTTGTCAGTTTCTTGGGCCTACCTACCCTTTTCTGGGTGTTGTCAGGTAGAGTAGGTAGGTAGGTGAAAAGCAGGATTTACTACCCGAAAAATGGTGGAGATACGTCGACGATATTTTCTGTGTAGTAAACAAAGATTTTCTTGAGGAACTTCTGACAGCCATAAATGGTTTACATAAGAATATCAAGTTCACTTGTGAAGTGGAAGAGGATAAGAAAATCCCTTTCCTGGACGTTCTTATAAAGAGAGAAGAAAATCTTTTCAATTTTGAGATTTACAGGAAACCAACCAATACTATGAGGGTTATCCCGAGCACCTCTAATCATTCATTCGGACATAAGATGGCCGCTTTCCATCATATGATCCACAGAATGAATTCGATTCCTCTCTCAAAAGAAGGGGAAGAAAAGGAACTTCAATATATCTTCCAAACGGCTAATAAGAATGGATATCAATCCAGTTCTATTCAAGCCATCATCAACAAAAAACAAAAAATTCTTCAGAGAAAATCCTTCACTACTTTAACTCCAATTCAAAACGAGTTTCAACGGAGATCGATGGAATTTAATAGCTTCAATGCTCTTGAATTACGATCCAAGTTAACAAAATTTGATATTGAATTGGTATTTAGTAGTTCCAATAATCAATTGAAATCCATTTTAGGATCAACAAAAGATCCGGTGGAACTTCTACATAGATCCGGTGTGTACAAGATCAGTTGTTCTGACTGTGATAAGGTATACATTGGACAAACAAAAAGGAAGTTAATAGATAGATTCGAAGAACATTTGGCAATTGCCAAATCAGATTCGAAGAAAAAAGTTCTTCCTTCACAGAATCCTAGATCTTCAGTAGCTTTACACATCTGTGAAACAGGCCATTTGATCGATCAAGAAAATATTTCTTTACTTCGATCGTTGAACAGTAATTCGCTGAAGTTAGATGTAGCGGAAAGTATTGAAATTTTCAATCAAAATTCAGCTAATCTGTTGAACGGAGACAACGGACCAGGTCATAGTTGGCTGTTCAAGTTCTTAGGTAAGAAGAAATATAATTTACCTGACAACGCCCAAAATAGGGCGGGTAACAATAATAATCTACCTGACAACACCCAGAAAAGGGTAGGTAGGCCCAAGAAACTGACAACGGCACATTTGCCGAGCATTCGAAGGTTCTTTTTACCTACAAATAATTCAGAGCTACCTAGCTTGGACAATTTAAGGGAGGGAAATGATACACTTTCTTCAGTCGATAACCCACTGAGGATGCTAGCAAGTAGCTAGTGAAATACTAGTATTTGGGTCTTTCAAATACTGTAGCTGAATTCAAAGGAATCTTCGACTACTTTGAAATCACAAATAATCATGAAAATTTTCAGCAAATACTGTTGAAGCCACACTTAATGTAATGCACGAATTTTTTCACTAGTTTTTTGCTTTATAAGAGAGCTGGACAAGGTGGTTCAAAATAGGTCCCCTGGTCCAAATTAAGTCCGTTACCCTATAGCTTAGCTAAGCTTACCTTAAATCAATGTACTCAAAATGTTTCATACAATCTTTTGAGTCATGAACGATTCGGTGTTCTAAGAATATTTCGCCTAATTTTTTTAATGGATGTTAACACATTTCGAATTCATTGATCTCTGGCGTGGTTCAGTAGATTCACATCGCCATTGGTTGCTACTCCGAATGTTGACTGCATGGGATTGGCAGTACACTCACAATGCCCAGAACTGATGCTCTCTCTATGATCATCAATAACGGTGCCAGCCAGGTCGAAGTAGTCAATAGATAATTTGGAAAAGGCAGAAAGGGATGAAAGAATAACGTTGTGCTTAGGACCGAGGTCACCTCTGCAAGGCTCATGGGTTGTTAAGTTTTTGCTAGTTTGAAGAGTGTGTAAAAAGCACGCTCTCAAACTACCGGACTCTCTATACATGGAGATCCTGTTTCTCAATTTCTCATGTAAATATAGGCAAACGTGTTAAAATAGCGAGTCTACATACTTAAAGTTGTCAGATTGTCCGGTTTTATCCGGGTTTGCCCGGATATCTTATATATAAAAATGGAGGCGTTTTCTTTGTGATAACATCACGTATGAATGGTCGGTCGGAATGAAGTGAAATTTGGTATCCGAGGGTTTTTTGGGTCAGAGATGGTTTGTATAATAGTTTCAAGAATCTCACTTTTTATGAAAGGGGGGTCCCCATACAAAATTATCTCTTCACATCTTCTCTTCACATCTTATCTTATATATAAAAATGGAGGCGTTTTCTTTGTGATAACATCACGTATGAATGGTCGGTCGGAATGAAGTGAAATTTGGTATCCGAGGGTTTTTTGGGTCAGAGATGGTTTGTATAATACTTTCAAGAATCTCACTTTTTATGAAAGGGGGGTCCCCATACAAAATTATCTCTTCACATCTTCTTATATATAAAAATGGAGGCGTTTTCTTTGAGATAACATCACGTATGAATGGTCGGTCGGAATGAAGTGAAATTTGGTATCCGAGGGTTTTTTGGGTCAGAGATGGTTTGTATAATACTTTCAAGAATCTCACTTTTTATGAAAGGGGGGTCCCCATACAAAGTTATCTCTTCTTCACATCTTCTTATATATAAAAATGGAGGCGTTTTCTTTGTGATAACATCACGTATGAATGGTCGGTCGGAATGAAGTGAAATTTGGTATCCGAGGGTTTTTTGGGTCAGAGATGGTTTGTATAATACTTTCAAGAATCTCACTTTTTATGAAAGGGGGTTCCCCATACAAAGTTATCTCTTCTTCACATCTTCTTATATATAAAAATGGAGGCGTTTTCTTTGTGATAACATCACGTATGAATGGTCGGTCGGAATGAAGTGAAATTTGGTATCCGAGGGTTTTTTGGGTCAGAGATGGTTCGTATAATACTTTCAAGAATCTCACTTTTTATGAAAGGGGGGTCCCCATACAAAATTATCTCTTCACATCTCTCTTATATATAAAAATGGAGGCGTTTTCTTTGTGATAACATCACGTATGAATGGTCGGTCGGAATGAAGTGAAATTTGGTATCCGAGGGTTTTTTGGGTCAGAGATGGTTTGTATAATACTTTCAAGAATCTCACTTTTTATGAAAGGGGGATCCCCATACAAAGTTATCTCTTCTTCACATCTTCTTATATATAAAAATGGAGGCGTTTTCTTTGTGATAACATCACGTATGAATGGTCGGTCGGAATGAAGTGAAATTTGGTATCCGAGGGTTTTTTGGGTCAGAGATGTTTTGTATAATACTTTCAAGAATCTCACTTTTTATGAAAGGGGGGTCCCCATACAAAGTTATCTCTTCTTCACATCTTATATATAAAAATGGAGGCGTTTTCTTTGTGATAACATCACGTATGAATGGTCGGTCGGAATGAAGTGAAATTTGGTATCCGAGGGTTTTTTGGGTCAGAGATGGTTTGTATAATACTTTCAAGAATCTCACTTTTTATGAAAGGGGGGTCCCCATACAAAGTTATCTCTTCTTCACATCTTATATATAAAAATGGAGGCGTTTTCTTTGTGATAACATCACGTATGAATGGTCGGTCGGAATGAAGTGAAATTTGGTATCCGAGGGTTTTTTGGGTCAGAGATGGTTTGTATAATACTTTCAAGAATCTCACTTTTTATGAAAGAGGGGTCCCCATACAAAGTTATCTCTTCTTCACATCTTCTTATATATAAAAATGGAGGCGTTTTCTTTGTGATAACATCACGTATGAATGGTCGGTCGGAATGAAGTGAAATTTGGTATCCGAGGGTTTTTTGGGTCAGAGATGGTTTGTATAATAAATTCAAGAATCTCACTTTTTATGAAAGGGGGGTCCCCATACAAAGTTATCTCTTCTTCACATCTTCTTATATATAAAAATGGAGGCGTTTTCTTTGTAATAACATCACGTATGAATGATCGGTCGGAATGAAGTGAAATTTGGTATCCGAGGGTTTTTTGGGTCAGAGATGGTTTGTATAATAGTTTCAAGGATCTCACTTTTGATGATAGAGGGTCCCGATTTCCATAAGAATCTATTGGCGAGCACAATGCAGTTAAGGACGTGTAGATGAAATTAAACATTTATTACGATTTATACTTTAGAAGGTAAAACGAAGTTTACCGGGTCAGCTAGTTTAATATAAAATTTGGAAAAAGTCCGGTCCGGCCCGGTTGCCTGGATTTTTCCCGGGTTTATTCTCATTTTCGTTCTTAAATCAAACTAAAAAAATACAAATTGTGTTATAAATTTGTTTATTAATGCTTCCAAAAAGATATTTTCTGAGAAAATTTGATTAAAAAAATTATGAAAGGTTTTTTGAAAGTTGACGATTTAAAATCTGTTGATAAATTTTGGTTAAAAGCAATTTTTTTTCAACTTTTTTTTCTTGATTTTAAATGAGTTATTTTAAATTTTTGATCAAATTTGCCCAGATTTTGCCAGGATTTGGTCCACCATTTGGAATTTAAATGCCCGGATTTTGCCAGGTTTTCAGGAAAAAATAGCTCGGCTTGTCCGGCCCGGATACGTGCTGAAAAAAAATCTGGCAACCTTATACATACTTGCACTTTGTCATATTTGCAGATCGATTTTATTTCGTTGAACTTAAACAGCAATGATGCTTTCGGAAGGTTCAACTCGGAAAGCATCAGTAAATGAGCTTCGGATTAACTCGGTCGAGTTTACAGCCATCAAGGGAAACATCAGCAAGACGAACGTACAGTTCTGCGAATTCAAAATTCAAACTCGTGTTCATTCGGTAGCCGAACACATCAATCGGACAATGCAGCGGGGCGTGACTAAAAGTGGTAGGGACAACAAGGAGGATAAAGTATAGTTTTTTCAACAATATTCCACCTGTACTGAACTATATTTCTGGTGGCTTGTCGACCAACTATATATATTAAACTTTTAACTATATATATAATAGATTATCTGGTTTGGGTTGTTTCTGCTGCCAAGAATAGCAATAACTTTGGAAGAAAAATATTCCTTGAATCTTGCAGTACAATTCATGGGAACAAATCACAAACCTAACTTGTACCCCGGAAAAGATATTCGATGTTGTATACAATTTTTGTTTTCAAAATATTTTTTTTTTAAATTTTAGCGGTTTTGACTGCTTATTTAAAGCTGTGGAACCGTAGGATGAGAATAATAAATCTTAAAAAATTGCTCCGCATAGCTAGGGAACCTATTGTTTATTTTTACATGGTCATAACTTTTTCAATGAAATACTTAGCTGCTTGTCATGTTTGCAAAAAAAAGCTTTAGTATAGACAAAGCCAGAAATCAAAAACCAACTTCTTTTCAAGCTTATTTGAGTTTTCTGGATAATTTAATGTGCAATAATTTCTTCTTCAATACAAATTTCCATACAAACGCGGTGCGCTAACACTGATGCTTGGTGAACCAAAAGGCATCGAAAAAACATATGGGAGCAAAAAGTCATTTTTTGCAGCGGTCTAATGTACGTGTTTATCTGAAAACAATGTAAAACTAAAATAGAAAAAAATAAATAGATATACTTTTCCTGTTGGTCAACATTTTCCGCAAAAGTACCATAAATATCTCCTTCTACTGTTTTTTTTTGATTTTCTGATTCAAATTAACATCTTACTTGTTCATCTTAGAAATAATTGTTGGCTGAACCAAATTCGAAATCTAGTCAAGCATCAGTGATATTTGAGAACTAACTATCAGATTGTATAATGGAGACTAGGAAAAAAAATAGCCAAATCTACCAGCCGTTGAATTGCTTAAGCGATACGCAATTGAGAAATCTTCTACAGCCAAATCAACTTCACATAAACGGGTTGGTTGGGGTAATGGGTTCAACCAAAAATCTGTGGTATGGAACCTGTGTTGAACTTTTTATCCGTGTAGAGCAGGCATGTCAAACTGGGGGTTTGCGGGCCGCATGCGGCCCGCGGCCTTTGCCAATGCGGCCCGCGTAGCCCCGTCTTCAATTTTCCCAAAATTCCCTATTACAAAGATGTACGCTGGCTTTCATGCCACAACATATTAAAAAGATTTTTTTTGCTACCCGAGGAAATAATATTATTTTTGGAAATGAAAGGTGAACCTGTTGAACATTTTCAAGCAGACGACTGGGTTCAGGATTTGGCATTTGACGTTGATTTCACTGGCCACCTACAAGATTTGAACTTAAAGCTTCAAGGAAAAGAAAAAAATATCATAAATGCTTGTGATGTAAAAAACTTTCAAGCGAAGTTACGATTATGGATCTACCAAATTTCCAAAGAAAACCTTGTGCACTTCTCTACGTGTCAAGAACTGAAAAGATCTAATGAGGCTGCATCATTTGGTAAATACGTACTTCACCTAGAATCGTTACTAGATGCATTCAAAGGCGTTTTCGTGACTTTAATTCATACGAACAAGAATTTTCGTTGTTTGTATCTCCATTTTCGTTTGCTCCTGAAAATGCTGCTGATAATTTGCCACTAGAGTTGATAGACCTGCAGAGCGATTCTTCATTGAAAGCGAAATACATTGAAGTGGCTGTACCAAAATTTTACAGCTATTTGCCTGAACGCTACGTTGAGTTACGGAAATTTGTTGCCAGAATTCTTGCTATGTTTGCAAGTAGCTATCTATTTGAGCAGTTATTTTTCCATAATGAAAGCTACAAAAGCTCCTCATCGTTCGGGGTTATCTGATAAAAATTTATCATCAATAATGAAAGTTTCAGTGGCAAATAAACTTCAACCTGATATCAGGACAATAGATATAATGCATTATAATATGAGAATGTTATACTCGTTCTTTTTATAGACATCATGAAAACGGGTTTGCTTTTACCTTTTTTGAGGAATATGAAGTGATTAATGCTGTTTATGAAGTCACATCTAACGCAATCGGTTTGGATGAGCTCCCCATAAAGTTTATTAAATATTTACTGCCTCTTCTTTTGAATCCATTGCTTCATCTTTTTAATGTAATAATTCGCACATCGACGTTTCCCAACGCGTGGAAAAAATCTAAGATAATTCCTTTTAGGAAAAAGCCCAATCTTTCAACTTTGAATAATTTACGACCCATTAGCATATTATGTGCTGTCTCTAAGGTGTTCGAACGATTACTTAAAAATCAAATTGTGCTTTATTTAGAAAATAACAATCTTCTCAATGAAAATCAGTCTGGCTATCGGTCTGGTCACAGCACAAAAACAGCAATGATTAAAATATGTGATGATATTGGAAAATCAATTGATGAAGGCAGTAATGTTATGCTTGTTCTTCTTGATTGCACAAAAGCATTTGATACCATTTCTCATAAAAAATTGTGTGATAAACTTAATAGAAATTTTAATTTTCTACCATCAGCTGTTAAATTGATATTTTCCTATCTAGAAAACCGACAACAAGCAGTCTTATGTAACAATAAGTTATCAAGTTTTTTACCAGTAAGCTCCGGGGTACCACAAGGATCTGTTCTTGGACCTATCTTGTTTAGCCTATACATAAATGATCTTCCCAACGTTATCAAACATTGTACAATCCACATTTTTGCTGACGACATACAGCTTTACGCTTCTTGTAAGGACAGGCATATTCACGACATTAATCAACTAGTAAATACCGATTTAGAATCACTGCGAGTGTGGGCTTCAGATCATTTCCTAACTTTGAATGCCTCTAAATCGAATGCTCTTTTCATCACGCGTGGTAGCGCCACAGAAAATCCCTCTTTAAAACTTGGAAATGATAATATTGAACTTGTTGAAAAAGCTGTGAGTTTAGGGTTTACAATAAATAAAAAGTTCTCTTGGGATAATCACGCACTTGTGCAATGTGGAAAAGTTTATGGTACGTTAAGGAATTTGCGACTCAAATCAGAACTTTTCAACGAGAATGTCAAGCTTCGACTTTTTAAATCATTTATATTGCCATACTTTATATCAATGGATTTCCTCCTGCCTTCGGTCACTGCTCAAACACTAGATAGAGTTAAGGTTGCCCTAAATAACTGTGTGCGATTTGTATTTAATCTTTCGCGATATGATCGAGTATCACATCTGCAACATAAACTTTTAGGATACTCTTTTTACGATTTTATTAAAGCTCGATCATGTATAATTTTCAAACAAATAATAACGACAAAAAGCCCAAAATATCTCTATTCAAAGCTGCAGCCTTTTCGAAGCTCGCGAGTTAGAAATTATTTGATTCCCTCTTACACAACTGCAGCATATGGATCTTCATTTTTTGTTAGAGGTGTTGTAAATTGGAATTCTTTACCCAGTCAGTTAAAATCTAATATGAATCTAAACACATTTAAGAAGCATTGTTTGGTTAATTTTAATCGTAGTTAAAATTTTGTTAAAAATAGTTCAATGAGAGATAAATGGTGCATATAATGATACACATAACACGCGATGTAGCATAAAAAAGATGTAAAATCTTACGCTATTAATAAACAAAAATGAAATGAAATGAAATGAATGTTAAACCTTTAAAGCTTACATAAAAATGTAACGCAAAATTTCATTCCAAGTTTACTTATAACTATATTCCATTTTATTGTATCAAATCTCCGCGAAACTAATATGTTATGTTTTCTTACTGATTTTGGCTGCGGCCCTCTACGTCATAGAAAATTTTTAATGTGGCCCGCACACTTAAACGAGTTTGACATGCCTGGTGTAGAGTGTCCCTATTCTGCATCAATAATTAGTTGCCAAATATCCACGCTCTTTACGGTGGAGGGTGTGATGAACAAAACATAACATAAATCGCAGCCAATAATATTTTGCAAGAGTTGATCAAAAACATGACTATAAAGATGAAACATTTTACATGGGATTGAGATTAATACAAAGATATTACACCATTGATCTCAAACAACCAAAAGGTTAGGAAACGACTTACTATACTGTTAAAAATCATATCAGCATTTCAAGACTGTTCAACTTTTTAAGAACCGTTCTACAGAACTTCGAGATTGTTGGGATCTTACAAGTCGAAAAACCAAAACGGCAGAACACTAAAGCACTTCGTTTCAAATGTGAATGGCACAAATCAAACGATGATGTCTCCCATCTCCAATATTCGAGTACCTCCACAAAAAGTGATGCTGAAGCAATACCAATCTATCGAACGGATGTGCTTGAAGCATTTGGTATTTTCGGCCCTAGCTAGCTAGACCCATTCATTGATGGCAAACGGATATCCCCGGCAGAAGTAGCCAAAAACTTCAACTTTACTTCTTCAACAAAAAGATGCGCCACATTTCCCGTCGTCACCGTCTTAAAAAAAACCGGCAAATGGGACGAAAGACCAGCATGAAAAGCTGGTTACCAGCATCCGAAATGCCGCCGTAGGCCACATTTTGGATAATTAATGTATATATAAGACCGTGTGCCGCCAGCCGCTTCTGATGAAAAGGTTAAACCAGCTGTTTTGACGGGAGATTCGCGCGCAAGAACTTTGTAAGCAGGAACTTTGGCAGTTTCGGTTTATTTTTTTTTCAACGGTTCCATATTTCGCAGCAACCTCCCGAGAGGAGCCAGATGAAGATGGGCCTCTGTTTGTTCTGGGCGCACGTTTGGTTTTATTATTCGGTAAATTGGACATTCGGTTGGGTATCGTAAAGTCCGTTTATGGCGCACAAGCTTTATGAATTGGTTTTATTTCCATATAAGATGGATCGTGTCGTTCCGATGAAGTTAATCTTCTATTGTAAAAGCTTCTCAAGGATGTGACAAAAGGACACTCCATAACGAGATCGAAGGTGGAAGAATTTAATTTTTTTCATTTTATAAACTGTATAAATTATGATTTAGAAGAGAATGACGTCTTGAAGTTTTGTCATTAAAACATGTAAGAATACGCCAAACATAGCTATTTTAAATCGACATGAATTGAGATAATTTCGATTGAATTTATGAAATCTCAAAAACCAGTATCATAGGAAATCAGTTGATTGACTGTGACTTTGATTATAATTTTCGTTAATCAGCGTAAAATTGTGCTCTGACCACCAACTTAAATCACCTCACTTTCTCAACAAACCAATCAGCGAAGCTAGACTAAATAGAAATCGCAGCGACTCTATTTCCCTTTTTCTTGATCGCGCGCATTTCTGGTTAACCCTTTCGGTTTTATCTCGACTATTTCTTACATAAATAGAAACCGCCCAGTAATAGTAGGTAGCTTGATCAAATAGAGAAAGAAAGAAATAAGAAAACCCACCAAGCTGCAAAACATGGAAAATGCTCATTTAATTGGTTTACAATATAGTTAATTGTGCCGGCCCAAGGGGAAGGAGATGGAAAGTTTGTTCCGCGCCGATAAATGAAAAATCCGCCCGAGATCAGGTGTTGCTGGTGTTCGATATTCCCAATGACGGATCCATAAGACTTGCGAAGTGATTATAAGCTGATATATGATGAACTGAGCACGTTATCGATCATACTCACTCACTCACGTTACGTGGAGATATGTGGATTTTCAGTTGGTTCGTTATGTTGCCTCATGGCATAGCTGAGAAATTTTTTCGACACTTTTTCCGCGATAGGAAATGCCATCAATTTCATGCGCTATGCACAGTTGGCAACCATCCGAGTCCAGGTATGGCTTTCGGATACATATGGAAACTATCTACCTTCTTATTCGCAATGGTGCGTTTAACGATTGGTTTTTGGTTCGGTTTTCCCTTATGAACGGCATGAATTATGATAAATTGGCTACGAATGTAATTGAGCTCGGAATGATTTATGCGGATATGGATCATTGAAAAAAAAAATTGAAACTGAGAGAGACTAATGATTTGTTTATTTGTTATCACTCAATGTTAGATATTTATATTTAGTTGCGTAAGCAATAAATACGGAATCATTCTTCCGTTGCATAAACTTTCCTAAATAACTAAAAACGAAGAAAGTTTTCTACTTCACTTTCTGAAATGTGTCTCTGATCAGTGTTAAGACGTTACAACGATGTATAGCCTCAGTTCAGGATCAACGTGCCGGTATTTGCACTCAATTGGCACAGGATTTGAACACGATTGGCGATAATAAGATTTGTGACCACTGGCATAGGCCTCACAGTTCAGCCGCTTCGCATACATACTTATGTACATACGGCTGAAAGCAGCTTTGCCAAAAGTTTTTTCAAAAATCAGGGAACTGATGAAATAAAAATCAGGCATAATCAAGCTACTTTAAAGTAACGGAAATTTCACTCAAAGTGATCACCTTTTTTGGTCAGCGCTCCACATTTTCACTCTAATATGTGTTATGCGCCTACTTGGTTGAATGATTCTACTGAATCAGCAATCGAAAGATTTCCTTTAATTCTCTTTTTTAAATAAGAATTGTAGGGAATCTCTCAATTGCTTTGATTCAGCCACATTTTCACATTTTAACTTCAGCAATGGCATCTAATCCAGTTCTTTACTTTCATCACATTCACAAAAATCTGCAAAATCAGGCATATTCTCAAAAATCAGGAAACTTCAATGGCTTATCAGATTGTTAGGCTGAGCCTCGAATAATCAGGCAAATCCTGAAAAATGAGGCACATTGGCATCTCTGGCTGAAAGAACCAAAATATAACATTTTTTTCGTTTCTCCCTATCCTGTCACAAGAAAAAGAAGGAAGGAAACAACAGCTGGCTAAGCGATCGAGCGTGTGTTTGTAAGCCAATAGTTCTATTTGTAACCGGTAGTTGCTGGTTGTTTTACCAACACTTATCAGTTTTGGGAAAATCAACCACAAAAACGACAATGTTTGTTGACTGGCTGCCCTTTTTTTGTACCGAGAGTTTTTTCAAGTTAATTGTCCCGTCTCCAATAGGATGAAAATTCTCGATTTTTTTTTCCTAATTTTGCTTGAATATCTGGCAACCATGTCATCTATAGAGCTGACTGCAATCGGCATTGACATTTTGCAACTTCTTCTTTGGGTGTACCAACTACAAAATAAAAACTTGATTGAATCATTAATAATAAGGCTTTATTGTTGGAACAAATAGAGTAAAAAAACTATTTTTTTACGTTCAATCTATGGTTTCTTCTTAAGATTTCAAGTGCACATGAAATGTCGGACGTTAACCTTATTTTTTAAAGTTTACATTTAAAATCCTAATTAGGTAAAAACGTTCTTGTGTTCTTGTGTAAATTTTATTATACTAACCTGACTTCTATCAGATTTGTTGATAGTTCTTATATTGAGTATGTACTTGCCATTTTTTAGAGTGCAAGGAACCATGTAGTAAAATGATTCATCTCTTTATGTCAAAGCTTAGGTTATTACCGATTTAGATGCAAATCAATTCAATAAATGTCTAGAATTGTATGGGAGAGTCTTTTCTCAGGTAGATGTGTTGAATTAGGCTTGCCAGATGGTTTAAAAAAAACGGGACATATAGAGGAAAATGCTGAACACAGCCGAAAAAAGCGGAACATTTTAAATGGTGTTAAAAAAGTCATGGTATGCATGTTTCGTTTCATACTATGGGTATAAAATTGCGGTGCATTCATACTTCAATTTAAAAATTTTGCAAAGTTTGCAAAATATCGGTTTTACGATTCAACGCCCATGATTTTAGGCCCAAAAGTAAATTTCGAAAGTTGAAGCTTGTTGAATATCGAACAAAGCTGTAGAAATGCTTTCTCGCCAACTGCATTGGATAAAAAAGTGCAAATCGCTCAAAGTTGTTATAACACAACTTTGAAAGGAACAAAAAAAAGTAAATCATTGATGGAAATGATCCGTATTAAAAGTGATTTTTTGTTTTTAAAATCTCAAGATATTTTCTTGATTTTCACCATACTTGCTCTTGAACGTCGATACAAAACAAATGCTTGGATATAGATCTCATTTTCATTATATTTGTTAGCATGGATAGAATAATTTGGTTTACTGTAAAAGCCACATAAGTTCCACTTTGAGATTGAGAACGTCTCAAATATAGAAAAATTTATATAACAATGAAATGAATTCTTAATACACTAAGGTTTTTTTACGACGTTGGTTTTTGCTCAGTTTTTCTAACACGGCTTCTTTTTACACGGATCTTATACAAGGTTATCGCGAATCAACACGTCTTTTGTGCGAAAAAAATTCAAGTCCTTTCATACCGCTTAAAAATAACCTTCGTGTAGAGGAATTTCACCTACCTGATATAAGCATTAAAAATCCGTCTCTTATTTCGATAACTTAACATTTATAACTTTGCTAATAGTTTAAATTTTTTTGTTGAATTTTTGTTTTTCAACAGAGTTAGAGAAAAATTACAAACTTTTTGCTAAGAGGTGATTTTTAAAGTTCAATATTTATATTTATAATAACAACGAAATATCCAACCCCCCTTCCTACGATTTTCTAAACGTTGAGTCACCACGACTATCACGGCCGATCCCCTACTTACCTATATACTTAAATGTTAAGTTTATAGACACAATAGGTACATTAAAACTCTGTGAAAGGAAATGGCCTAATGCACTTAGTCGTAAATTGTAAATAGTAAAAAAAATATAACATCGTATGTTGCAAAACCCGGATTGAATTTTTATATTTTTTTGAATTTATATTTTTTATTTGATTTCGTTCATGCCATGTGATCCAAGCGTATTCTCCTTCAACAAGACAGATAAGATATCTTGATTTATCAGCCATTTCGTCAATCGGCTGTATGTGCATCTTCCGGCTATGTGCATATTGAAACACTTCCCTTTAAATATTACAGTGAATCCCTGATTTTGTCACGCACCGATTATGTTTACCTCCGATTTTGTCTACCACCTTTTTGACCCGATTTTGTCACCATTTTCTATTAAATGTAAAAATAATCAGATTTAAACCTCCGCAATTGACATTGCGTCAATTGACAACATTGTTATACAACTTGATGAAATCGATAGTGATAATAAAGATGATTTATGAATGACTCAAAGATCGTTGATATCATTTACAAATTTTTTTAATCAATTGAGGCCCTTGGAGCCAAAGGGCCTTTATTAAAGTGCTCAGAAGCTAATTTCGAGAAAATATTTTCTCAAATGGTTGTATTATTTAAATATTCATACATTTTTCGAAATATAGTATTTTTCTTTCTTTTTATACCCTTTTGGCTCAATGAACTTTTTCCAAAGTAATTTCCCTAAAACGTCGCAAAAGGATGACGTCTTTAGTTGTTTGGAAAATATATTCTTTTATCTTATTTTAAAACTCTAGTTGTTTTTTTAGGTCAATGGGTTTTTTAACCACTGGGGATCATCCATTCTTCTTGATAATATCGGTCGAAAGTGAATGTTTTAAGAAACATAAATAGCAACAAAATTTTATGATTTTTCGATGAAAAAAGAGACTTTACTCATCAATTTTCAACTAAACGTTATTCAACACCTTATCCCCTGAAAAAATCTTGAGAGCGCAAGTTTTTGCTCTCATACTAACTGTTGCGAGCAGAGATGTCAATGTGCCTGATTTTTCAGGATTTGAATGTGATGAAAATGAGTAGGAAGGAACTGCATTAAATACCATTGCTGAAGTGAAAATTTTGAATGACGACCAAAAAAAAGGTCATCACTTTGAGCGACTTTCCCGTTACTTTGACGTTTTTACGTAGCTTGATTTTTATTTCCCCCAGTCCCTGATTTTTGAAAAAAAATTGTTGGCAAACCTGGTTGCGAGACTCAACGAAAATATTGGATGCTTCTCTCATTGGACAATTCATCCAAATGCATCAATCGATTTCTAGCAATCTGGTTTCACTACTGATTGCAGAGAGAACAACAAGCTGGGCACCAGTGATGTCATCCTTCCAGATTTTATCTGGATCTTCCAGACCATTTGGACTTCGGCCAGGCATTATTTCAGGTTTCCAAACTTCCAGACTTTTGCCATTTCTTCCAGACAATTCCAGACTTTTGGGCTAGGACATAAATTGTTCAAAGATACTATAAAAATTCTAAATGGTCATGATATAATGTGGCAGGAAATTATTAGAATTGATAAATAATGAATTCAGAAGTGGTTGAAAGCTATTAATAATGGCAAATGCTTCGAAGATGTATGTTAAATTGAAAGTCAAACAGAACATGTAACTGATAGTGACAGAAACAAACGATTAATGTCATTGAAATTTGAGATCTGGCGATCAAAAAAAAAGGTCACCACTTTCAAAAGTTAGCTATCCAGACATTTCCAGACATTTTTTCTAAATCTTCTAGACTTTTTCGAAAAACATTTGACAACCCTGCTAGGGATTGAAATTGAGAGAGAAGATGAGCCAATAATCACTCAAGTTGTGCAGTCAATGATTGAAATTGTGGCTAATTGTGCGGGAAAATGAGTAAATAGGTATATGTTGAAATGAGAGAAACCAGTGCTCAGAGAGAAAGAAATTGTGCGATTTGTTGCAAACTGTGCAATAAATGTGGAATTTATATTATGACCGTTTCAAATACAAAGAATCTCTCGAATTATTTCTTCATTTCAGTCCCCCGACAACCAGAGATGCCAACTGTTTTCCAAAATGTCTGTAAGATAGAAAAAAATCTGGAAAACCTGGATAGGCAAACCTTTTTTAATCGCTAGATCGCAATTTTACAAGTTTCCATTCTATCATTAGGTTGCCAGAATTTTTTCAGCACGTATCCGTGCAATTTTATATAAAAACCTGGCAAAATCCGGGCATTGGATTTCAAAATCAAGAAAAAAAAAATTGAAAAAAAAAACTGAATCAAAGCAACTGAATCATTCAACCAAGTAGGCTCATACCACAACAGAGTGAAAAAAAAATTTTAATCAAAACTTATCGAAAGATTTTAGATTTTCCGGGAAAAGTAGCCGGGCTGGACTGTTCATAAATTTTGTATTAAATATACGAGCAAACTCGGATAAAACCAGGCAATCTGGCAACCTTATTCCTTCACATACTATGAACTCCTGGGCCTCTTGAACTAGTATGGACAGTACACGTGCTATGCTTAACTCCGATGTATCTTCGCAGTACACCCATCATAAATATCTTTCCAACACTTTTCAATTACTAATTTCAATCATTTCCTGATATTTTATCAAAAACATTATGAAATTTTACTGTTTTGTAAAATGATTCATGTCAAAACCCAAAAGTCTGGAATTGTCTGGAAGAAATATGAAAAGTCAGGAAGCCTGGAAACCTTAAAAAATGTCCGACGGAAGTCCAGAAAGTCTGGAAGATCCAGACAAAATGTGGACATCACTGCTGACAACAAGACTATTCTCTCACTTGATGCCCGCTTGAGAGAAAAAATGTAATAAAAATTTAAATGTTCAAGTAACAAATTAGATTTATATGATTGTGTTGAAATTGGGATTTGCAGAACCATGGTTACGATTTTAGTTATCTATGTAATGCGATTTTATGTTTGCTGGGAAGGGAACTCAGATGAATAAATCTAATCAGAACTGTATTTAGAATATATATGTGAAAAAATGATTCAACTAGGGTTTTTTGCCAAAATCAAGAATAAAAAATCAAATTATAAGTTGATAAGCACTTTTAATCGATTTCACAGGCCTTTACTTTGATTGTAGGTTCAAAATTAAATATAGTTTGTATCCGAGTCAGACTTTGATTTACAGATAGAAAACACAGATTTGGAATAAAAGGTTAAAGATTTTATTTGGTATAAACTCTGGATTTTTGGTTTCTAGGATTTACTTTTAAAACTTGAAAAAAAAATCATTTAAAAAATTTGAACAAATTTTTGATCAAACCTTACTGTTTCTCAGAAGTAGAAAATACCCACGGACTGCGGGTAATTTCTACTTTTGAGAAAAAAGTTACAGCATTTTTTACTGTTAGGCCAGAAAGTACATCCAGATGAAAATTCGATATTGAATTCCGTCTTACATAGGCACCAAAATATTTAGTTTCGTTATTTAATGTTTGTTATTTTCTTTTCTTTCAGGTATGTTTAACTATATGGCATCAACAAGTCGTGATACCTATGCGGTAATCGTAAGTTAGATAATAACACCCTCGATAGAACTAAAAGTTTGAGCACCTGTGTAAGTTAATTGATATTGATTTTGATAGAAAAATTCCGAAAATACAGCCATTCTGTTGATTTGAACCGCGTTCCTAAGTCCTAAAAATTAATAGTTCAATTTTAAATTAGGTTCCAAGAAATTAATCTTAAAAAAATCAATGAAGTCGAAATGTAAAAGCAGCATCTGAATAACCCAAGGTGCAAGGTTGTATTTTGACGAAAACGAAAATTCTTCATCAACTTCACCTTTTATTCAATAAGACACTTTACTACCAGCAAAACATCAATAGAAGCTCATTGTCATACCTGTGGGCTAATGAGCCTGGCCATTCGAAAGTGAAACCATATCTTAAAACCTCGTGGTTAAGTTCAATTCCGAGCTCCTACAGGTCGCTTGGGGGCACTTCAAGGTTACAGTGAACCCATTTAGCAAATAAAGAAAAACTAATACAAGATAAATTCCTTCTGGTACTGTTTGGCCACCGCAGCAGGAACGATTTCCAATTCAAACAACCATAACATAACCCCCGCGCGTCTTGCTCGTTGTTATTATTGTTATTGTAATTTAAACAAACACAATAAGAGTAACAACAAAACTGCAAACCTATTAAATCCCGTGAACCATGTACGATATCGGTTGCCAATCGCGCGCGGTTTGCTCACTGCGCGCTGTTATGGCGACGACGACGACGACGACGGCCATCATGCATTGCGCGCTCATTCGCTCGTTCGCTCCTTTTAGGTAGCATTGAATTCGCTTTAGATTTTTCGAAAGTAACAATAACCAACAACGGAACGCTCCACTAGCGTTGACTAACTTACTGCCTAGCTCACTAACTAATCGAATGTTTGGTAGCAACGCCAAGACGTCCGTACAGTGCGGTTAGGAAGTTTCAGAACCAATCGATCAAATAGAATTTAGAAAGTTAATAGTTCATAAAGACCCAATTGAGGTTATCGAACTGTCTGGTAAAGAAACAATAAAATCAAAGAATTGAGATCGTCGATAAGTTTACAATCTTCACCCCGGTACAGTATGTACACAACTTTAGATCATTTTCGGTAACTATCCATAAACAACGTTCGGTATGCTCTCGGTTGACTAAACCTGGGCCAATCATATAGGTAGAAAGATAGCTAACTACTTAGTCGTAAGTAAGTAAGTCGGTCGAACGTTCCAAACCCAACACAGCACACGAAAAATGTTCCGCTCTAAAGTTTCACAGTTGAATGGAGAGCAAGCACGCTTGTTTACAATCTTCGGTAGCTAGCAGGTTTGTTGCTGAATTAATTTCGACTGTTTGTTGTTGTTTACATAAACAGACCCAGATAAACTTTTTTGAAATCTTTCGATATGTGCAAGAAAAATGTTGGAAAAATGTTAAAAATGTTCATGAGTGTTTTTTTATTCTACACATTCCTCAAAACAAAATAAATATTCAAAATTAAAAAAAAAAAGACATTCGAAACGAAAAGATAGCCAAGAGAAAATATTTTTAAGAAAATATATTATTGCCAGACAAATACCACTAGCCTTAAAGTGTAGACTTTTATTTATTTAAGTTAACCACAACATTTTGAGCGAATTTGTAAGTCATACATAAGAAAACTTGTAAGTGCCTCTCGATTTCCTGAAACATAACATTACTTTCTTGAAGAAACTTATAAATGTTTGAACTACTCACAAGATCTTTAGCTTGAGTTCTTTATAAAACTCATAAGTGTATATCGTGAAACTCACGAGGCCCTATATAACTCACCAGCTCCTGAACAAACTTACGATTTGCAACTAAAGTATCTTATCTCATCTCAATGTTCCCCTTTCGTCATTAACCTTTTTCAATAAAGTATTAGTTCCTTCAAAACCTAATGAGTTCCATCGGAAACATCCTTGAAAAATCATTTTTTTGAAAAATGTCATGATCTCCATCGAGAACTTGTAAAATTTGTAGATGACATACTTTAGTTGTGGAGGTCAGTGGAGTGTCTTTTACCACGGCCCTATGCACCGGAGGATCGGCGCGGGAACATAAAGATATGTAAGATAAGATACTTCAGTTGCAAATCGTAAGTTTGTTCAGGAGCTAGTGAGTTATATAGGGCCTCGTGAGTTTCACGATATACACTTATGAGTTCCATAAAGAACTCACGCTAAGATAAGATAAGCACGAATGATGTTGACATAGAGTTTCTTTTAGTATAAAAAGCTTAAACTGAAATGATAGAAACGTTAAAAAATATAAAAGCTTCTGATCGGCTCAGCCATTCTGGTGCTTACGGAAAACTTTGAGAATATATCTATCAGTCAGTAGAAAGCTCACTCGTAAATCAGATCAAAATTGTTTCACTCGATTGCTTTCGCTTAGGCATTTCTGTCACTCACTGTATTCGATCAGTGAATGCAGCTTAAGCTTTCAATCAGTGTCAGTGAAAGTTGCTGACAATTTCATTAGGCATTTGTATTTGCCATTTTTGAAAATTGGGATTCGAAAAAAAAACCCGACTTGAAATCCCTTAGACTATAGGATTATGCAGAGGGGAACTTGATGTTATTGTATGAATATAAAAGTCTTTGGGATCGATTTATGACATTTGATAATAACAAAAAATATGGCAAATATGGTAAAAATATGACAACAATCTGATAAATTAAACAAAATTATGACAAATGTGATTAAAATATGACAGAGTCATGACAACAATTTGACAATAAAATGACAAAAATCCGACAAAACTATGTCATAAATATGACAAATGTGATAAAAAATTTCAAAAATATGTGAAATGTGGTGAAAATATGCCAAAATTATGACAATAGTATGCCAAAAATCTGACTTTTTTTCACAATAACGACATAAGTATGACAAAAAATAGTCAATACATTAAAAAATCATGACGAAAAAGTTAACAAAATTATTACAAAAATCGGACAAAAATGCTAAACCTATGTCATAATTATGACAAAAATATGAAATAGTTTAAACAAAAAATTGAAAAAAAATCATAAACCTTTGTAAACAATATGGCAAATATTATAAAAAAAAAGACAATAAGATGATAAAACATGACGAAATTTTGACAAATGTAGAAGATGTATGACAACAATCTGACAGATAACAAATTTCTCATATTTTTTGATCATATTTCTACATGGTGGGATTTATGACTTTTATTTTTAAATTTTTGTCATACTTCAATCATAGTTTTTTCATATTTGTCAGATTTTTGTCATAATTCTGTCATATTTTTCCAATTATTATATTTTTGTCGTGTTTTGATATTTTATTGCCAATTTTATGCCAGAATTTTGTCATGTTTTGTCATTTTATTATCTTTTTTTATCATTTCACTGACATATCACAATGTTGTCATATTTTTATCATAATAATTGTCATATTTTTAGAATAGTTGTGGTTGTGACCATTCTTTATTAAATTCAATTTCAAAATTTTTGTCATATTTGTCAGATTTTCGTTATTTTTGTCATACTTTTTCCACATTCATATGTTTTAAATTTTGTCATAGTTTTGTCCTCCGTACTGACACCACACGCTCCCTCGTTAGCGTTCTTTTCGCCAATCCGAACACTCATTTCTCCACCATTTCACCCCTTCACACCATTTTGAAATCACCTTTTTTATATCGAAATCCTTAAAAATAGCGATTCCAGCAGCAATTATTCAATTTCTCCAAGTCTTGCAAGTAGATTCGTCCGAGCTTCGTCACTGTTCAACTGAACTTAATGATATTTGAATTAAGGTTTTTTCACTTTCTACATTGTTTGCCTGAATCTGAAAATGATGTTTGGCTTATCTCATGAACCTGCCAAGATCCTGAATGTATACTGACAACCGATGTTGCCGATTCGTGAATGATTCTTTATTTTTCCTAAAATAAATGAAAATCAATGGAAAGCCCGGAAAATTTGTAAAGGGTGAAAAATAGTAGACTTTTTAATTTTTATGTTCCATTTTTAGACCTGACATCACCAAAAATTTGCTTCTAACAATACTCACAAATAGGATCCTTACAGAACTCAAAAGTATCTCAAGAAACTCACAAATGACAAAGAGAACTCAAATCTCTGATAGCATTTTAAAGTCCCCGAAGAGTCACTCTCGAGTGTCGGATGAAGAACATATAAAGTGATTTTTTTTCCCAAAAGATCCAGCTAACATGTAATCGTAATAGAAATGATAATCCAAATTGAATATTAAAACATGTTCAATAACCATCGTAAACACGTTGGTATTGAGGGATATTCTATCATTCATTTACGACAAGCTTTGTCCGATAAAAGATGAATCGGATAGCAATTTAGTTAATTCGTAAATATGACTCCAGAAAATTGAGTATATGCTTATTCGCAATTTACGATTTGAGTAAACGGATTTACGATAAATGGGCGATCCATCATTATCCGATCTCTCACTTTCTTTCTTTGACCGGTTCTCAATAAGAAAATTTCACCTATAGACCTATAGCGTGAATCATATCAACTGATGAATTGGCATCTTGGTAAGATATCGGACAGCGAACTTGGGGGACTGGGTCGAGGATTTTTTTTTCGTTTTACTCAAATTACTTAAAAAAAACTATTTTGCTTTCTGTAGCGAAATCAAATCGTTGGAATCTTGTCATTTCAGCCTTTTCATCTGGTATATTTGTTTGAATAATCCTGTTGTTCCTGAGAAATACCTTCTTAAATGTTTGCTAGGGACCGAAAGCCAACATAACCTTAAAAATCACCTCCGGTCGAGTAACAAAATTCAAGAAGGAATTTATAAGTTCATGTAGATCCTCGCAAGTAACTAAAGAAAAGCAAACGTTCCCTAAATTCAGGATGTTGCTCATCTGCGTTATTTACATGCGTTATTTACATATTTCTACATCTCAAATTTTTTCAGAGGAAAATTTATATTTTTAAGAAATCACAAGATTTTAAAAGAATTCAAAGAAACTAACAAGTTTTAGAAGTTTCTGAAAGAACTCACAAGCACAGCAGATTTGCTAAATTATACAAGTTGTTTTACAGTTTCATGAAAAGCTCATGAATTCCTAGCAGAACTTGAAACTTTTTTAATGTCTTAACTTCCAGGAACACTCAGAAATTATTTAATCGAAGTACAAACTGTGCAGACCTTTCCGAAGCTCGCAATTTGAAACAATGAATCAACTCGTTCTTCAGATTTCGTAACTGTTTACTCTCATCTCATACTATCCGCAACATTGGTCATTGATTTGTTTAAGAAGCTAAAACTGTTCTCTCAACATGCTGTAATGATATTCTCTTAACGCATTTCAAACTTTTCATTCAGTTTACCTGTTTTTTTTAAAGACAGCTCTTGATGCACTTGAATTTTAAGACAGTTTGTTCAAACTATCCTATCTTGCTAACTCACTTTATTGTATTATCCTATCCCAAACTTTCCCTCAACAAGTTTGATGAATAATTAGAAGAGCTGCCTCCCCAAAATGCTTTAAAATTCCATGTGGTCCTTTAAACTTACGTGAATTATGAACAATTCTTTCAAACTATCCTCTCGCAACGCTTCATAGACTGTACTTATCCCGAGCTGTTCTTTCAATCCGCTTTTTTTGCAATTTGATAAGTAACCGAGACTATCCTCTCTATCCTCTCAACTCGCCTTTAAATTTCCAGCTATTTTTTTAAGTTACTTGGAATTCTTATCAGTGACTCAGGTTGTCCTCTCAATTCACTTTTCGAATTCAAGCTGTACTCTCGGCTCGCTTACTTTTCCATCAATTACTCAGGCTGTCTTCTAGACTCGTGTTTCGATTTCAATCTGTCTTCTCAATTCGCTTGTTTTTTATCAATCACTCAGGCTGTCCTCCCAACTCGCCTATCGATTTCAAGCTGTATTCTCGACTCGCTTGATTTCTCATTGATTACTCAGGCTGTTTTCTCAACTCACCTATAAATTTTAGTCAGGCTCAACTCACCTTTCTATTTCAAGCTGTCTGCTCAACTCGCTTATTTTCTCATTGATTACTAAGGCTGTTCTCTCAACTCATCTATAAATTTTATGCTGTCCCCCCAACTATCATTTCGAAAACAAGCTTGTTATTTATCACATATGGTACCACATTTTATTTTTTTTTCACTTCAGTTTTAAAAGATTGTTTAGTTACTGAAGAAATTTATAAGCTACTGAGTTGAAATCCAAATTCTTCTGTAAGATTTCACAAAGTTCACAAGTATGTATTTGAAGTAATTTTTCAATTTTTGAGGTGGGTCACTCGGAGCTGTAGAAACTCTCTCATTTTTTTTTAACAAAAGTGAAGAACCCTGATGAAAAAACTCACCAAAAGTTGAAACTCACAAGTTCTTCAAACCACTCACAGTTTCTGCGGAATTTTAAATGTTTATGCAAAGTCCAAAAAAACTCACAAATTTATAAAGACGACCACCGACCTTGGCCTAAAGGATAGTTTTCAAATCTTCTGAGCCAGAGATCATGAGATCGACTCTCGGTCACGGCATTTGTGGTACTCTTCCTGTGTGCTGGTGGTTTTAGCATTTGTAAGATGCCTATCCTTGAAAGATGAAGGGGAGAATGAGGTTACTTGATCTATGGGGATACCTGATTCCTTCGCTCTATCTCGAAACCGGAATATCTTTCAAATATCAAATGCCCTAGAAAATTGTGCCAAATAGAACAAAACAACAATGCTGTTGTCTCAACAAATATTTAAAATTTTATTTTTCGAGTTATTGAACTATGTTTAATAAATTAACACTAGAAGGACCGGCAAATTGAATATACCTATTCGGACCGTGACCAGTCAAAATGACTGGTAGAGGAGAAATTTTTTAAATCATAATATTTTTATCTTTTTTCTTTTGAAATTGTTTTGTTATTTATTCGATATCATTTTTGTTATAGAATGGAAATATTTTTTCACTATGGGTGCACGGAATCACCTCATTTTTGAATAGTTGACGAATGCGTGTATGTCATAAAATGAATATTTCAAATAATTTTCAAAAAATTAAAATACATTATCAATGTAATTGTAAAATCATGTTAAATGGCTTTGGGTATTGACTATGGGTGCACGGTTTCACTTCAGTTTTGTTTTAGTAGATATTTTCTAGCATCCATCGCTCTGAAATTTTTTGACACGTTGCCTATAAATAATAGCTGATATTGTAGGTTTTGAAGCATATTTTTTCTATAAGTAGAGCAATTTACCATGGGTGCACGGATTCACCGCTATTCATCCAAAATCAATTTTTTTACATGCTAAAGGTAAAGAATGAAGACTTTTATAGATTCAAATAAAAATGTGTGTTATAAACATGGTTTTTCACTATGACTGTACGGATTCATCGCGTTTTAATCAAATACTGGACTTTTGCAAACTTTTAAAATCATTTTTACAAATCTTAACTAAATCAAAGTCGAAACCATGTCTTTCATGTTCAGACATAATGATTTAAATAACGATTTTTATTCAAAGTTCCGTTTTTTCAATCCTGGAAAAGAAAAATGTCATTTTTATCTTGAAATAATAAATTTATTTATTTATTATTACAAAACAGGTTTTTTGCAATCGTACATTTATCTGATAAGATCTGATCAACATCCAAGAAATTGGAAAAGTTTTAGGGATTATATGCATCAAGTTATGTCGTGCGACGGAAAACAAAGAAAATAAAAATAATGAATCAACATTGTCAAATGTACACGTCGATTTGTTTTTCCTTAAAAGTTTTTCGATTGACAAATATTGCATTTCAAATACCTATCATATCTAACTCAAAAATATGTTGTGTTCTGAAGCAAGTTGAAAACTATTTCACTCTATATAATATACAACTGCGATGTAGCCATTCCGTGCACCCATGTTGAAATATCCGCATCCGATGTGATCTATCAGATAGGCTGGCGCGAGTCTGGTCCAGGTATGCCAGGCGTACTGGGAACGATTCCTTGTATCGGCAAGAAAATTCTTGAGTTCAAACCCCATAAGTTGCCGACAGGTAAGATGTGTTTCCTCTTATAATAAGAATGTTCAATCAGTTGCCAGCTGGCCAGGTATATAGCAGGTGCCGGAATACCTGTAAGTGAACTTCCATTGAAAATTTGTCAATCCTAATAATCTAAGAATGCATGTGAATACATACTTGGGCAGAAACTGCGGTGAATCCGTGCACCCATGGTGGATAACCAACATATAAGAATATATCGTGCACCCATGTTGAAATATCATTTAAATTATTCAGTTTCATAGCTGATGTCTTCAAATTGGAATAAATAAGCACTCAATTCATAATAATTTTATTCTTCTAGTTAGAAAAAAACATATTTATCACCTAAAACTACTCGATTACTCGAATGGACATGTGTTAAATCTAACATAACTTTTACAAATCTTGATGAAATTTCGCCAAATTTTGACAGAAAGTTCGATTATAGTTGAGCAACAAAACAGACCAAAAAAATTGGGAGTCAAGTGCTTGGAGCGCCACACAGTGGCCAATCCGAGAACTTTTTCTTAAAATCTTCATGACTTCGCATCGAAAATAAATAATTTCATAACGAATGACACACTTCTGCCCACCATAAATCAACTAGGACTCATTGTCTTGAATGTAGCTTGCAAATGAAACCAAAAACAAGCGAAAAAAATTTATCTTGTTTGAGTTATAGGGTTGTAAATTTTACCAGTCATTTTGACTGGTCACGGTCCGAGTGTCCATGGCGAAATTTTTCTCGCTTACTAAAAGAGCTAGTGAAATAAAAAATACACAGTTTTGTAGAGATTCAAAATTCATGAAAATTCGTATTTTTTGCGAATTTTTAAAGCGAAGTATGCGAAAGATAATCAACAAACAAAGTGCTCAACCAGTCATTTTGACTGGTGCGGTCTTTCTAGTGTTAAATAAAATGCGATTTGAAGATCTATTTTTATAACTTCAAAATGTTTCCCACTTGAAAAAAATATTTAAAAAATATCTTTTCCAATATGTCAATAGTATAATATGAGCTTCATAATGCCACATTTTCATAGCAATAGTAAACTTTCAAACTTTTTAAGAAAAAGTTTTCCAAAATGTACGTTATGGTTTTAAATGATCCCAATACATTAAGTTATGTATGTTATGGGTTTATTAGAGTCCAAAAAGATATATTTGATCGTGATCATTGGTTAGCACTATATTACTTATATTTATCCAATAGGTAATATTTATTCTGTAATTATCTGTTAAATAAGAATCAAAATTATATATTTATCTAAAAACTAGAAAATTGCGCCTTAAAGTATGCAATGACTATAGGGTAGTAGACAAACTTTTTGAATTCTCTTTGTGTGATACTTACAAACTGTGAAATGGGAAGTAATATCATATTATTAATATGGCAAAAAATAGTCGACAGACCTATTATTTTCGGTTTTTGCTAGATTTTTACCTAGGGTCAGGGCACCAGGGAATTAAGGATCAAGTCTCTTCTTGTAAAGAATCAAGTCTCCTTAACTTAAAAACTATCAATTTTTTTTTCGTCTCACGAAAATGCGTCTAGTTTATCTACCGGCTCATGTACGTTCTAACTTTTGGTGTATATAAACTTGTAATGACATTGATTAATGTCAATGTAGAACCCAGAAAACCCAAAAGACGGCGGGTTGCCAAATTTTCCCAAAAAGATATGATGAAAACAAGAAAAGGGGATCAAGTATCCCCATTCTCCCCTTCGCCTTAGAGTTAAGTAAATTAGATCCCTTCAAAGAAAAATACAGTTTCACTGAGATCCTATTTGTGTGTGTTCGTTCCTTGACGAATTTTTAAGCTCCCGCAAAGTGAATGAACTAGCAAGTTTCTTACAAAAAACACAAGTTGTTTACAAATTATAAGAAACCAGCAAATGTCGGAGATCACAGCTAGCTCCACAGTTTTTTGAGAATGTTCAAACTTCAAATGCTCATGAAGATACTAATTTTTTAATACCAACTTTCAAGTTTCTTAAGGACTGCAAGGTTTCTTTATAAATTCATGGGATTTATGAAAAAATCACAAGCTACTGATGCACTTTACGATTTGAAGTATCTTACAATTTTCTGTGAAGACGAACAAGTTCTTGAAGATGTTTCAACATGTTTAGGAACATTCCCAGGAATTCTGGATAAAATTTACAAATTTTTGAAAAAGTTTATGACGGGCATAAGGGCTTCCAAATCTTCTGGAAAACAGTTGTGTCTTCCAAGAATTACTAACTAGTTTCTGAATAAACTTTCAGAATAGGTGCAGGCTCAAAACTTAGTGGAAAGTTCATTATCGAGAAAATAGGACATGAAAAAACTTGCAAGTTTCTGAAGAATCTTAGAAACTCTTTATAAATTGTATGCGTTTACATTGAAAAAAAAAAAACAAACAAAATCATGGAAGACTTACATTCTCAAACCTAAAAAAACCTTACTGTTTTTTTTTGTAAAAAAGCGCACTTGTTAAAGATGCAGTGAGTTTTTTAGAAGAATTTATTGAAGTCAGTTAATAGAGCTTAAGAGCCCTTGGAGAATGACATAACTCAGAAGTTCACTTGTACCTGAAGAAATTCAAATGTTACCAAAAGAAATCAATAATTTCGCTCAAAAATCCGTTAGTTTTGTCCAAATTGTCAAAATTGTCAAAATTGTCAAAATTGTCAAAATTGTAAAAATTGTCAAAATTGTCAAAATTGTCAAAATTGTCAAAATTGTCAAAATTGTCAAAATTGTCAAAATTGTCAAAATTGTCAAAATTATCAAAATTGTCAAAATTATCAAAATTGTCAAAATTGTCAAAGTTGTCAAAATTGTCAAAATTGTCAAAATTGTCAAAATTGTCAAAATTGTCAAAATTGTCAAAATTGTCAAAATCGATTTCAAGGTCGTTAGATTCCTCGCAAAGAAGCTCATTTATTCCTCGTTTCCTTTCCCCTTTTTCAGCACTTATCCGGGAAATTTCATATAAAAACCTGGCAAAATCCGGGCACTTGATTTAAAAATTGATGACTAAAAATCCAGGCAATATCCTGGCAAATTTTGTTAAAACCCATATAAACCCATATAAAATCATAAAACAATAATCAAGAGAAAAAAAGTTGAAAATAAAATACCCTTAAAAATTTATCGACAGATTTTATATCATGTTTTAGGGGTCAGCTCGTTGCTCTGCAGTTTTTATTTGATTTTATTTTTCTGCTTTAGTGCAAATATCACGACGCGAATAGGTCTCGGTGGGACATTTGTCGCGTTCGGTTCGGTTGATAATGAATTGTTAAGTGTTTCCATAAAAATTAGACAGGAACGAATATTATGGCATGGTTCAATCTGAAGAAAAATACTTGGAGAATGAATTGGTGGAAAATCAGAACCCTCCAGAGAATCAGTGGAAAAAATATCACAAGTGTTTTGTGGCTTGCCAAGGGATAAGTGTCAAACGAATGCTAAATACCGGAAGACGCATTGAAACCGTCATTGTTCAAGAATGATTAGCGGCCATCATCGGTGAAGAAAATTGCACCTTGGGGTTGATGCATGTGTATGTGCACAATGTTCTAAATGCTAGACGTTTGCTGAAGCCAGTTGGAGCATGTTTGGTTGGATGATGATGGTGCGGAAGAAGCTTTCATTGGCGAGAGTAAAAAGGAGGCCGAGCCCCGGTGAGGAAATTCCATTTATTCACTTTCTTTTCCTCACTTATCATTATTTCTCTACCTGAACGTCACCAACACTATTCATATGCTATGGTTGCGGATGGTTGACAGCCAGCTTGCTTAGATGCGAAAAAGTTCTTTTTTATGTTTATGACCGAGCAACGTGTCTGACGACATGTATGTGAAGTTATTCTAATTTTTGCTTAATCCCTTGTTTATTCGACACAACACAATTTTATCATCAATATCAAAAAATATACCGAAACAATTTTTCCTTTTTATATATCTTCTTCATCTCATCTTTTATCCGGTTTATTCATGTTCCCATACTAACGGAATATATCAACTTATTTCAATATCAGTTAAATCAGCTTCATTGAAAGTGTATTTAATTCGTTACACATGACAAGTTAAATAATAATAATATTTTTTTTCTTCTGCAAATGTGATAAATTTGTCCTTCACTACACACACACTACACACATTTAAATCTTAAAATTTAACCGAACAAACACAAGGGTGGCCGGTGAATCGGGAAACACGGTAATTGAAAAAAACACCGAAAAACTGACATTTCAAATTTAAATTTTTAATACAGATTTGATTCAGAACTCAGAATAGTAATCAAATTCATATGAGGCAAAGAGTTGAATTGCACTGATGAGTTTCCAAAAACGATCTTATTCAGTTATCACAACCTACATTAAAAATTAAAAATTGAAATGAACAAAAAGGAGATTCACTTCATCCATATAAAAATAATAGTTAAAATATCTCTTTATAAATATTCTTCAAAGTATGATAAAATTATCTTTACTCTAAAGGGTCGTTTTTGAAAACACAAGTGTATCAGGAACAAGATTAAGGAAAACAAGTTAGTTAAAGATAATCTAAATACGATTTCTACTTTATTATTAAATTCTTATCACTGCCTCAAAGATAGAAATTAGGTGTTTCCTTAGGAAAAATCTAGGAGCATAGGAGGTGTAGGAAAACTCGATCACACCATTACCAAAATGGATCCTGATCTAAAACCTTTCCTCTACTAACACAACCCTTTCCTTGGATATTTATGTAAATATAGATTCGCAGACGTATAGACGGTTTCTATAGTTGGAGATATTGACTTACCTTTGTTTCTGAGTTTTTCAAAATTAATCTTTGGAATATAAAGGGACAAAAGGTTGCTAATTGATCCTATGAAGTATCCTACTAACAATCCTTCCTTCATTCCTCATTGACTACTAGGACGTGGCCGGCGCCGGTATTGATCATTTTCAAAGGGAGAGCATGAGTTTTGTGCATCGTGAATGAACCGCTAATCCCAAGCACCATTCTTTTGGCCCTTGCACAAAACTGATGGCCTCGATCAATCACGGAGTAGCAACCATTGGCGAGGTAGAACTTGTTCTGCTTAGCCACGCCAGCGTTCATGGGATTTTAAGTGCATAAGTTGAGCAAAGTCTAATCAAATATGCTATCTGAAGTTTTAAATGAATTACCATATCTAAGCACTTCAAGTTCAATGATTTAAGGTGGATATGAGTAGTCAACTAAGCTAAGCTAAGATTTTATATCATGTTTTAGGCTTAATAAAAACCTCTTATGATTAATTTTACTAAACTTGCCAAAAAAATTTTGTTCTAACGCATATAAAACTTTTTTATACTACACTATTTGTTTTCTTTGTTTGATTCGCCAAGTAAAGTGAATAAATGCGGGCAATATCCGGATTATTTCAATGAAATTCGGGCAAGCCAGGCCGGACCAAACTCGGATAAAACCGGGGAACCTGGCAACCTTAGTCTAAGAGTTTCTCTAGGAAATGCTTTTTTAACTCAAAATATTTTTTTGAAAATTCAAAACACTCTCAAAGAACTCGCACATTTCTGAAGACAGTGCTCAAGAGTTTCTAAAGGACCTCCATAGGTCCTTTAAGAGCTAGTTACAAGTTTTTACAATAACATCGAAAAATAAATGAATCTATCTGGATGGGCTGGATTTCATTAAAAAGGTAAAATATTTTTATCCGTGAAGAAATTTTGATGATCCCGAGGAAACGCTCAATTTTCAAAAAATTACTCGTAATTCATCGAATTTTAAGGGGCTTTCATCCTATTGGATAGTTCTTAAAAAAAAGAGTAGTGAGAATCGAACTCACTTCAACATCTCATCTCGGCTTGCCAGTCCGATATCTTACCCATTGCACCATCTGAGTCGGTTAGCATACAATTTTTTTTTGTCTAATGCCGATTTACATACACACAGCGCTCGGTACATCATTCGACAATATCCTTGCTGGCTGATCGTTTCCATCCTGCTTTGTCTTGTGATAGGGTATGGGATATGTTTTATTTGGTTTCTTTTAGAAATATGCAATGCGTTTGCGCTGGGAGAACAATGCCAGTAATTAGCAAGCTTGTTAATGCCGGTCTGGCATAGTATCTTATACCGATAATTCCACCTTCAAGGAAGTTTATTATTGGAGTAGGGTCTGACTTGTGGGTGTGGTTATTAATTTAAATTCCACAAAAAATCCTTTTTTATTTAAGAGGCAACTGTTATTTGTTTTTAGAATCTTTTGAACTTTATTTGAATGATGATTACCAAAAATGTTCTATAACTTCTCTTACTGGAATTTGAAAAGTTCACTTGATTACAAAAACATCATAAAAATAGCAACCGCGACACAACAATTTGAATTTTAAGCAGTAGAAAAATTGCATAAAAAACTCCGAACCAGGAAACTGCAAAGCGATGGCACTATTTAACAGCGCATTTTCCGCCAAGATAATCTTGAAATAGATCATTCCAGCCTGTGTCCGTCTGTCTATCCGACTAGCAGCAGCTAAGACTTAATAGAAGAAAAAAAAACCTAAATAGACCACCACAAAGTCCACGAAACAACAAACGCTAGCACTCGTGATGTGTTGTGGGGTAAAATGGGTGGGGGAGTACTTCCGCTTACTTTTCTGCAATGCAGAGCCGAAGAGGGAAAAAATAAAATACGACGGTCGCCATGGCCAGGGGCCTCTGGACACCACGAGCCAACTCCAGCCAACCATGGCATACCAAAAGCATGCAGCAAGAAGTAGATCACTTTCGGTTTCTTTGTGTATCAACCGGGGCCCCGGATTTCATCATTGTACCAGACAAGAGTATGTTTGCTCCCCACCTGAGCTCTGGACGGACGAAATAACAGGTTATGCAAGAGGTTCGCTCGATCTTTTCTGGTCACCATCGCCGATGCTGGGGCCTTGATGTCGTTGATGTATTCGAGATCCCAACAGATACAAGACGGCGGCTCGGGACAGGTTTTTTTGTCGCGATTATTGGTCAGGTAGCAAACCTGTCAATTCCTTTTTCGCGGTATGCCGCTTTTTTAACCGACGACAGCAACTCATCTATTTTTGGCGGTTTGGCTTACAAAACAGACAAATTCTGAGCAACTTTTTTTTCCAGCCGATGTAAAAATCAAAACGATCGTCGTTTCGAGCGAGTTCCACGCTTCGAGATTGCACCAATTATTTCGACAAATAAATTGATCATCCCAAAATGGCGCAACCGGATGCCGCGAGTCAATTATTCAAAATGGTGAATTATTAAAGCATCTGCTCTTTGCTGTTGTAGATTCATCTCGCACAAATTTATTTTACTCAATTCAATCACTCTGTGGTGCGCCAAACGAATCATCACCCAACGTCAGCGAAGCTATTAGCAGAGTTGGTGTGAAGCTTCTATGCTCAAACCCCATCCTAAGTAAATGGATGAGCCTTCTTCTTGTTTATTTTCCTGACTTTATGCCGGGTTGGCGCGCATGACATTTAGGGATTGACATTTCGACTATACGGACGGACGACGATTCGCCTTGCTCGCTTCGGTACATTTGATACGTTTGAGCCAAATCAGACTCGGGGAGAGATCCCGGCGGCGGCGCTTAGATCATGAGCAAACCTACAGAATATTACATTCTTTCGAATTTGTGCCTCGTTTTTTTCCTGCCCCGTCAAGCAACTGGCATTCCCCTAAATAAATGTGCGCCAGCGAATTAGAATGGTCCTTGGATGAGCTCATAATACTTAGCTCGAGTTTGGAACTGCTCAATTGAATTAAGCGACAAAGTAAATCGAATTCTGCGACTCTAAAGGATTTCTAATTGCTCGATGCGAAAAAAAATTTCCTGGCTATTATTTTACTTGGAGAGGTGCCATTTCGAAAAAAAAGTTAAATTCCAGTGTAAAAAACAATCAGAATTGTTAAAATTGACAAACTTGACAAAATTGACAAAATTGACAAAATTGACCAAATTGTCAAAATTGTCAAAAATGTCAAAATTGTCAAAATTGTCAAAATTGTGAAAATTGTAAAAATTGTGAAAATTGTGGAAATTGTGAAAATTGTCAAAATTGTCAAAATTGTGAAAATTGTCAAAATTGTCAAAATTGTCAAAATTGTCAAAATTGTCAAAATTGTCAAAATTGTCAAAATTGTCAAAATTGTCAAAATTGTCAAAATTGTCAAAATTGTCAAAATTGTCAAAATTGTCAAAATTGTCAAAATTGTCAAAATTGTCAAAATTGTCAAAATTGTCAAAATTGTCAAAATTGTCAAAATTGTCAAAATTGCCAAAATTGTCAAAATTGTCAAAATTGTCAAAATTGTCAAAATTGTCAAAATTGTCAAAATTGTCAAAATTGTCAAAATTGTCAAAATTGTCAAAATTGTCAAAATTGTCAAAATTGTCAAAATTGTCAAAATTGTCAAAATTGTCAAAATTGTCAAAATTGTCAAAATTGTCAAAATTGTCAAAATTGTCAAAATTGTCAAAATTGTCAAAATTGTCAAAATTGTCAAAATTGTCAAAATTGTCAAAATTGTCAAAATTGTCAAAATTGTCAAAATTGTCAAAATTGTCAAAATTGTCAATTTTAACGATTTTGAAATTTTCATTTTTTTTTTTGACAACTTTGCCAGTTTTGACAATTTTGACAATTTTGATAATTTTGACAATTTTGAAAATTTAGTCAATTTTGACAATTTTGACAATTTTGACAATTTTGACAATTTTGACAATTTTGACAATTTTGACAATTTTGGCAATTTTGACAATTTTGACAATTTTGACAATTTTGACAATTTTGACAATTTTGACAATTTTGACAATTTTGACAATTTTGACAATTTTGACAATTTTGACAATTTTGACAATTTTGACAATTTTGACAATTTTGACAATTTTGACAATTTTGACAATTTTGACAATTTTGACAATTTTGACAATTTTGACAATTTTGACAATTTTGACAATTTTGACAATTTTGACAATTTTGACAATTTTGACAATTTCGACAAATTTGACAATTTTGACAATTTTGACAATTTTGACAATTTTGACAATTTCGACAAATTTGACAATTTTGACAATTTTGACAATTTTGACAATTTTGACAATTTCGACAAATTTGACAATTTTGACAATTTTGACAATTTTGACAATTTTGACAATTTTGACAATTTCGACAAATTTGACAATTTTGACTATTTTGACAATTAAAAAAAATTGTTAAAATCGTCAAAATTGCCAAAGAAGTTACTCTTAAAATGCCGAATGCAACTTTAGAGTGCATTTTGGGAACTTCTGAGGAATGTCAAAAAAAATTCTAGGGATTTCTAACGATATTTTTGAGATTCTTAGGAAACTCATGAAATTCTGGAGAAAATTATAATTTTCCTTAGGATATTTTAGATTTTTGAAAGATATCCTAACATCCGGGTAGGAGTCGGAACTTAGACGAAACTTTAAGTTGATATGATCTTGAGGGAGCTCATGGGGCCAATCATGGGTTCCAGAGAAAACTTATCAATTTTTGAGGGTTTTCTTCAAATATTTATTCATTAAAAAGTCAGTCTTCTTAAATTCTGCGAAAAAGTCAGACAGTCTAAAAGGTTTTTGATGGAATCCACTTAGAATTGCTAAACATTCCTTGCATGGTTTAACTAATTTAGAGAAATTTCATATTCTTCTGGGGGAACTCATACGCGCCTGAGAAAACACATTGGTTTTCGAGGAAATACACAACTTTATGAGCATTGCCATGAGATTCTTACCTAAACATGATCAGTTTCAAGTTGTCTTAAAAGTTTTCGAATTCCTTGGAGGAGCTCATTAGATATTATAAGTTGTTTTAGATATTACTTTTGGAAAGTTTTATAAGATTGTGAAAAATCTTCAAGAATTTATTAAGACCTCTTAGATACCAGAAAAAAATTGTAAAATCCCTGAGGAACTATCAAATCATAAAGGAAACTCATGTTTTACATGAGGAATAAATTAACTAAAAAATTCTCAAGAAAACTAAAGGAAGAAACACATAGGGTCGTAAACCGACCTTGAGGTTTCTGAAGGATCGTCGAGCGAGAATTTCTGCAAACGGATCATGTTTTGGAGGGCTTCGAATTATCTTGAAGGCTTCCAAGGGAATCTAGAACTTTCCAAGAGAACTCAAGTGATTGTTAAGAAACTTATAGGGTCCTCCTGGAACAAACGCCGTAGTTTCTGTAGGAACTCATCATTTTCGAGAGAAACTTGTAGGCTATCTCCCAGTTCGCGCACCTCTGAGAAATCGACAGAGCCAGAGATGCCAATGAGTCTGATTTTTCAGGATTTGCCTGATTTTTGGAGACTCGGCCTGACAACCAAGCCATTGAATTGATTTTTGAAAATATGCCTGATTTTTGAGAATGTGATAAAAAATGGGTAGTAAGGCACTAGATTAGGTACCATTGCTGAAGTTAAAAAGTGAAAATGAGGCTGAATCAAAGCAATCGAAAGATTCCCTTTAGTTATTATTTTGAAAAGGGAATTAACGGGGATCTTTCGGTTGCTTTGTTTCAGTAGAATTATTCGGCGCACAACACATATAAAAGTAGAAATGTGGAGCGATGACCAAAAAAAAGGTCGCCACTTTGAGCAAAATTTCCGTTACTTTAACGTAGCCTGATTTTTATTTCACCAGTTCCCTGATTTTTGAAAAAAAAAATTGTTGGCATCCCTGGACAGAGCTCAGCTTCTGAGGCAAACACGCGTCCCGAAGGGAAACATACGAACACGATTTGGATTGTGTTCGTGTGTTTCTCTGGGGGGCGTGTCTTAAATTATTTCGTGGCACTCACCCGATGCACGAATCTGGTGTGCTCCTCTCTGCCGATAAGGTGATGCAAAATCGCTACAGAAACCGTTACGATTGCTCCAGCGGTTTAAGATACAGGAATTATAAAATCCTAAATGATTTTTTGAAGTTCTTGAAGCAACTTATGAGTAATGTTATAATATCTTGAGCTAACTCATGAGATTTTGAAGATATTCAGAAAATACTCAAGGAATTGATAAAATCCTGAAGAAATTCATAAGCACTGGCAGCGAACTATAAGTTTTTGAGAGTTCGCCTCACTTCGTGAGAGAAATTTTTGAAAAATTTCTTAAAGACCTCATTTCTTAAGAATCTTCTCAGGTTTTAGTTTTTGAATGAACTTATATAATCTAGAACAGAACAAGGGATATTTTTTAGGGATCTCATACGATCTTGAAGCATTTGAATTAAATCATCACTCAAGAAACAAAAAAGATTATGAATAAACTCATGGTAGCCCGATTAGAACCGTGTTCGTATGTTTCTCTTAGGACGCTTGCCGAAAAGTTTCGAAAAAAAAAGAAATATCGGTCTCTCTGTACGCGAGTGTCGTTGAAATTATAGGTACCGTCAATTTTCTAAGTCAGGATACTCAATGCTCAATTTAAGACATGCTCGTCGATTTCTGAGATGTCACGCGAAATGGGTCTAAAGCTGCAGAGAGGATTTATTTGGGCCCGGGGAACTGAGATGAAGAGAGAAAAAACTTCAAAGATCACACAAGTTGTGCAGCCAATGCAATGGTTGAAATTGTGGTAAATTGTGGTAAATTGTGGCCAATTGTGCGGGAAAATGAGTAAATGTGAGTTTGAAATGAGGGAAACCAGTGCTTAGAGAGAGAGAGAGAGAGATTTATCTGAGAGTTCTTTCAAAACCCTGAGAGCGCTAAGCAGATCCTGAAACGAACTATAAGCTTGTAATAAATGTACAATGGAACTTCCTGAATTAATTTCTAAGATCCTGAATGAATTCATCAATAAGTGAGTAAGTGGGAAATGTTCAAATTTTAAGTCATTCGAACCGTTCATCAAATCTTAACCAGCAGAGATCAGATAACAAATGTGCTGAGTTAATCAGCTAAAGAAGAGCTCACAGTACAGAATAAAGAATTCAATCACTATTGACAAAAATGTCTCTCATTTGCAAAAGTTCTACCTTCTTTTGGTTAACGTAAACTGTTAAGTCATGATGCCTTGAGTCACACGACCGGTAGGAAGGCAGGACGGTTAAATGTTAGGGGAAGAGGGGGCATAATGCCCACGTTAAGAAGAAAGCCTTGTTTTAGAAATTATTTGAAAAGATTAACTTTAATTTTCGATTGTGTTTGGAAGTTTGGTTTATTTTTTGTCTAAATCTGATAGTTAGAATAACTGGAAGGTCAAAAAAGGCCACAAATTTAATGAAGTTTGAAGAGTACCTAGGTTGAAAATTGGATTTCAGATTCAGTAGGGGCATAATGCGCATATGTGTGTACCCAATCGCGCCGTTTAACGTTTAATAAGTGTTTATTGATCCAAGTGCCTCCGAAAGTGTTTGCCAGGTAAAAACACTTCTATTCTACTTCACAGATGGAAAAATGTATTGCTACGCGCAGTGCTGCCAGATATACTGAAATTCTTGTGAATAGTTAATTAAATCTATATTAAATTTAGGAATTTTAAATATATTCGTTTATATTCAAGTTATGTTTTCCAATACTACTTATAAATATCTTTAAAATTGTTGTGATGAAACTTCATATAAATTTAAACAAATATGAAACATGCTTAAAGATAAATGGATAAATGGCGCGCTTTGCTCTACCTAGACATGTTTATTAAAAATCATTCAAAATAACAGAAAAAATAATTGAAAAAGGAAATTTTTCGTTTTGTGATGATTTTCAAGACCAATGTTCATCATTGTAACAGATGTCAGGTAATTTTTTTTGTCGATATATGCCGTAATTCCTTACGAAAGTCAAGGCACAAATTGCAAAGAATATGGCTTGAAAAGTATTTTTGGATTTTTGCAGGGATTTATCGCATATTTCAAGCTAATTTTTTGTACAAAAGGTTTCTACTGTTAATTAGAAGGGAATAGCGTACCGAATTCTTAAAAAAAGTGTTTATCTAGCTAGATATCTCAGTGGGGCGTTTTGCCCACACTGGGCATTATACCCCCAGTTCCCCTAACAGTTAAATTGCACAAGGAACTTTCCAGAACCCTCTCATACAATCTAGGTGAGTCACAAACAAGTGGATGTAGAATGATTTCAATTTATTTTTTATTTAATCTTTACATAAAAAATTCGACAGATGTTCGCCTCGTTGTCTCTGACAGGCCTAAGGATTGGTAGATTCAATCATATCAACCAACTATTATTACTGTTGAATAGCAAGCACATAAAGTCTCAGCGATTGTCGATGAAGGAGCGGTTTTTTTCCCTCCTCTCAAGTCGATGATTGTCGTCGTCGATCGGTTTGGGGCCAATCGAGACTTGTTGTTCTAGAACCCCAGAACAGCACGGCAAGTCACTCCTTCGACAGTGAACAAATCGGATAAACTCTGCAACGTGCTAACCTAAGTAGAGCTTACGCGAATTTATTTAGTGAAAGAATTTAGGCTTGAGTAAGAAAAAAAAAAACAGCAACAAAATGAGCATTCCGAGGAATGTGGATTCGATTCGACTTGAAGGAGTGGTTGGGGTATGTCGATTGTTGTTTAGTCGCAGCACAGTTAAGGTCTCTGGCGATGATGGGTTTGTAACTAACTATTTTTTTAAGGTTGAGCTCCGGTGCCTTACCGATCCTTAAATCGATCAGTTTTTATTGAAGGAATTTCGATTCAAGGCAAATATCTGTGCAGTTGAAATGGTAGGTTCAGTTGTTGTTGGTTTAAAGCGGGTCTCGCGTACGTGATCGTGCAGGTCGTGTGAAAACTTATGTTTGAGATAGCTCAACTAGGGTCTGAGAAGTTTGTGACTTTAAGCTTCAAAAGAGGTTAAAGGGTTTATTCCAAACCGACTGTTTACATTCATTTGAAAAAAAGTCCCCGTCATCGACAAAAATTACAAAAAAAAAACAAAAATTACAAAAATAACAAAAATGACAAAAAAGGCAAAAATGACAAAAATGACAAAAATGACAAAAATGACAAAAATGACAAAAATGACAAAAATGACAAAAATGACAAAAATGACAAAAATGACAAAAATGACAAAAATGACAAAAATGACAAAAATGACAAAATGACAAAAATGACAAAAATGACAAAAATGACAAAAATGACAAAAATGACAAAAATGACAAAAATGACAAAAATGACAAAAATGACAAAAATGACAAAAATGACAAAAATGACAAAAATGACAAAAATGACAAAAATGACAAAAATGACAAAAATGACAAAAATGACAAAAATGACAAAAATGACAAAAATGACAAAAATGACAAAAATGACAAAAATGACAAAAATGACAAAAATGACAAAAATGACAAAAATGACAAAAATGACAAAAATGACAAAAATGACAAAATTGACAAAAATGACAAAAATGACAAAAATGACAAAAATGACAAAAATGACAAAAATGACAAAAATGACAAAAATGACAAAAATGACAAAAATGACAAAAATGACAAAAATGACAAAAATGACAAAAATGACAAAAATGACAAAAATGACAAAAATGACAAAAATGACAAAAATGACAAAAATGACAAAAATGACAAAAATGACAAAAATGACAAAAATGACAAAAATGACAAAAATGACAAAAATGACAAAAATGACAAAAATGACAAAAATGACAAAAATGACAAAAATGACAAAAATGACAAAAATGACAAAAATGACAAAAATGACAAAAATGACAAAAATGACAAAAATGACAAAAATGACAAAAATGACAAAAATGACAAAAATGACAAAAATGACAAAAATGACAAAAATGACAAAAATGACAAAAATGACAAAAATGACAAAAATGACAAAAATGACAAAAATGACAAAAATGACAAAAATGACAAAAATGACAAAAATGACAAAAATGACAAAAATGACAAAAATGACAAAAATGACAAAATGACAAAAATAACAAAAATGACAAAAATGACAAAAATGACAAAAATTACAAAAATTACAAAAATGACAAAAAAGACAAAAATGACAAAAATGACAAAAATGACAAAAATGACAAAAATGACAAAAATGACAAAAATGACAAAAATGACAAAAATGACAAAAATGACAAAAATGACAAAAATGACAAAAATGACAAAAATGACAAAAATGACAAAAATGACAAAAATGACAAAAATGACAAAAATTACAAAAATGACAAAAATGACAAAAATGACAAAAATGACAAAAATGACAAAAATGACAAAAATGACAAAAATGACAAAAATGACAAAAATGACAAAAATGACAAAAATGACAAAAATGACAAAAATGACAAAAATGACAAAAATGACAAAAATGACAAAAATGACAAAAATGACAAAAATGACAAAAATGACAAAAATGACAAAAATGACAAAAATGACAAAAATGACAAAAATGACAAAAATGACAAAAATGACAAAAATGACAAAAATGACAAAAATGACAAAAATGACAAAAATGACAAAAATGACAAAAATGACAAAAATGACAAAAATGACAAAAATGACAAAAATGACAAAAATGACAAAAATGACAAAAATGACAAAAATGACAAAAATGACAAAAATGACAAAAATGACAAAAATGACAAAAATGACAAAAATGACAAAAATGACAAAAATGACAAAAATGACAAAAATGACAAAAATGACAAAAATGACAAAAATGACAAAAATGACAAAAATGACAAAAATGACAAAAATGACAAAAATGACAAAAATGACAAAAATGACAAAAATGACAAAAATGACAAAAATGACAAAAATGACAAAAATGACAAAAATGACAAAAATGACAAAAATGACAAAAATGACAAAAATGACAAAAATGACAAAAATGACAAAAATGACAAAATTGACAAAAATGACAAAAATGACAAAAATGACAAAAATGACAAAAATGACAAAAATGACAAAAATGACAAAAATGACAAAAATGACAAAAATGACAAAAATGACAAAAATGACAAAAATGACAAAAATGACAAAAATGACAAAAATGACAAAAATGACAAAAATGACAAAAATGACAAAATGACAAAAATAACAAAAATGACAAAAATGACAAAAATGACAAAAATTACAAAAATTACAAAAATGACAAAAAAGACAAAAATGACAAAAATGACAAAAATGACAAAAATGACAAAAATGACAAAAATGACAAAAATGACAAAAATGACAAAAATGACAAAAATGACAAAAATGACAAAAATGACAAAAATGACAAAAATGACAAAAATGACAAAAATGACAAAAATGACAAAAATGACAAAAATGACAAAAATGACAAAAATGACAAAAATGACAAAAATGACAAAAATGACAAAAATGACAAAAATGACAAAAATGACAAAAATGACAAAAATGACAAAAATGACAAAAATGACAAAAATGACAAAAATGACAAAAATGACAAAAATGACAAAAATGACAAAAATGACAAAAATGACAAAAATGACAAAAATGACAAAAATGACAAAAATGACAAAAATGACAAAAATGACAAAAATGACAAAAATGACAAAAATGACAAAAATGACAAAAATGACAAAAATGACAAAAATGACAAAAATGACAAAAATGACAAAAATGACAAAAATGACAAAAATGACAAAAATGACAAAAATGACAAAAATGACAAAAATGACAAAAATGACAAAAATGACAAAAATGACAAAAATGACAAAAATGACAAAAATGACAAAAATGACAAAATGACAAAAATAACAAAAATGACAAAAATGACAAAAATGACAAAAATTACAAAAATTACAAAAATGACAAAAAAGACAAAAATGACAAAAATGACAAAAATGACAAAAATGACAAAAATGACAAAAATGACAAAAATGACAAAAATGACAAAAATGACAAAAATGACAAAAATGACAAAAATGACAAAAATGACAAAAATGACAAAAATGACAAAAATGACAAAAATGACAAAATGACAAAAATGACAAAAATGACAAAAATGACAAAAATGACAAAAATGACAAAAATGACAAAAATGACAAAAATGACAAAAATGACAAAAATGACAAAAATGACAAAAATGACAAAAATGACAAAAATGACAAAAATGACAAAAATGACAAAAATAACAAAAATGACAAAAATGACAAAAATGACAAAAATGACAAAAATGACAAAAATGACAAAAATGACAAAAATGACAAAAATGACAAAAATGACAAAAATGACAAAAATGACAAAAATGACAAAAATGACAAAAATGACAAAAATGACAAAAATGACAAAAATGACAAAAATGACAAAAATGACAAAAATGACAAAAATGACAAAAATGACAAAAATGACAAAAATGACAAAAATGACAAAAATGACAAAAATGACAAAAATGACAAAAATGACAAAAATGACAAAAATGACAAAAATGACAAAAATGACAAAAATGACAAAAATGACAAAAATGACAAAAATGACAAAAATGACAAAAATGACAAAAATGACAAAAATGACAAAAATGACAAAAATGACAAAAATGACAAAAATGACAAAAATGACAAAAATGACAAAAATGACAAAAATGACAAAAATGACAAAAATGACAAAAATGACAAAAATGACAAAAATGACAAAAATGACAAAAATGACAAAAATGACAAAAATGACAAAAATGACAAAAATGACAAAAATGACAAAAATGACAAAAATGACAAAAATGACAAAAATGACAAAAATGACAAAAATGACAAAAATGACAAAAATGACAAAAATGACAAAAATGACAAAAATGACAAAAATGACAAAAATGACAAAAATGACAAAAATGACAAAAATGACAAAAATGACAAAAATGACAAAAATGACAAAAATGACAAAAATGACAAAAATGACAAAAATGACAAAAATGACAAAAATGACAAAAATGACAAAAATGACAAAAATGACAAAAATGACAAAAATGACAAAAATGACAAAAATGACAAAAATGACAAAAATGACAAAAATGACAAAAATGACAAAAATGACAAAAATGACAAAAATGACAAAAATGACAAAAATGACAAAAATGACAAAAATGACAAAAATGACAAAAATGTCATAAATGACAAAAATGACAAAAATGACACATAAGTGAAATAAATATGACACAAAAATGGCTTAAAAATGACACAAAAACGACACAAGAATGACACAAAAATGACTCAAAAATGACACAAAAGTTACACGAA